>NC_062974.1:12364775-12669298 GCF_023078275.1 Leguminivora glycinivorella | reverse complement strand
ATAAATAATATATTAAATTAGTATAGAAATTGTATGAAGTTCTATTTTTGAAATTATTACAGTTAACTAAAAGTCAACTATAATGAGATTATTATAGTTGAGTCGGAACTGCCATAGAGTATCCAACACTGAAAAGTTAGCACTTATAGTTTAGTCTGTGGTGTCCTAATTGACAGATTACAGTCGACGAGTAGAAAAACATATTTATACGCGATTAAGTCTTCCTTCATTATTGATAGTAAATCGATGAACTATTATTGTAGATTTACGAATATGTTATGAGATAATAGCAATACCTACCATAGTTTCAATAAGGCCGATAGTCCACTATCATATGTTTATCATAGAAATATGATCATAATGCAACATGCCGTCCTTTTTCTTCACGTTAGAGAAAAAGGGAGGCATACATACAGACCTATGATCATATTTCTATGATAGTGGACTATCGGCTTAAGTCAAGGATGTTTAATTACACTTAAAGTAGCATAGCTAAGGCTATGCTTGGCTTGGCTGAATTTGGAATGCAGTCCCGGAAATGACATTAAAATTAACATCCTCTCAATCGTTGCATTTTCGCAGGTTCGATACCAAAATATCAAAATAGGCTGGTTTATGCTCATCATAATGCTCTGCAAGTGATAGGATTGCAGGCGCAGAACCCAACTTGCAGGTGCGGTTGCTGTACTTGTTGTATGATGGTTATGTAGTTTGCTTATATCATAGTTTATGTTTGGCTCAGGTAGTTTTCATTTGTAATGAGAAAATACCAGATATTCAATTATTAGCATGATTATTCACAGCAATTAAATAATAAGTAAGTAATATTATATCCGCGAGAACCGATTAAAATTCAAAAATAACGCCCTAAAAAGTTCAGTGAGGAAGAACAGGCCCCGTAGCCGAATGGCATTTCTCCGACGCGAAACGAAAACGAAACGCCGCGAAAGGTAGTCTGGCTCTGTCGCGCCAATACTAAGAGCGATAGAGACAGATATCTGCTAGCGTTTCGTTTCGTGAGCATTTCGTGAGCGTTTGTGCCATTCGGCTACTCACCCAGAACGGGTACTTTATGAACAACTGTGGGACCAGAACTTCAAACATTGATACTTATGGACTCGTGCACATGCAGTATCGTACAGTAGACAAATAGACAGCAAGAATCATTAACGGGCAGTTGAAATTATTTTTTTCCTAAACTAAGACAGTTTAAAGTTTTAATATCTCCGCCCACCTGTTGCGATGTAGTAATATTTTACGTGGCTAGAACTACCGCAACTCAGCAGAAATTAAGCTAAAATTCAGGATTACATCAATCGTATTGATGTAGGTAGGTACACCGGGATGTTGATAATATTAACTGCAATAAACAATAATGTCATCAAATTACTTGGAAGTCATTCCGAGTGGGAAGCTCTAAGAGCAAAATTATGTACCTGGCAAATAAACGTCTGCAATTTCCATAATAAAGCGCGCAAGTGATCTCATAGATTCACTCTTGGTAAGGAATTAACGTTAAAGCCACGACAATTATTTACGGCTCTTCCCTCTCGGAATTACAGCTCGCCGCGCCTTTTATGTATTCACGGCTTATAATTCGCAAGCACATAGGATTATTTGAAAACGTAAACGTAGGTGCGGTCATATTTCACAGCGCGGTCGGGTGGCAGTTGCGAAACTAATCGGTGCAAACATGTCGGAAATTATGCTGCTGTAGGCTGTTCGTATTGTAGACGCACCGCCACGACCCGCGAGCTCGTTTGGGATGCACTGACGGAATGTATTATGGATTCCGGATTTATTTCAGCCCCATTGTCCTGGCGTACCTACTGACAAATTTTAGTTGAGCCTCGCATTCTGTGTGCAACAATCGACTGTGCCATTCGATGTTTATGTACCGTTGTCGTTGTTTATTTTCAGCAACGCTAACCGCCAAGATTTTATCGAATGGCGAGTAAATCTGCCGCTGAATGTGGAGCGTCAGCAATAATAAACTGAGGTTGTTACGACGCCTCGTTGGAATGAGTCGTACGGCGCGGCGAATGATCAAGTGTCAAATAGCGACCATTAAATTTGGATAACGCAGCTTACGTTTATATTTCGCACGTAATCCCCTCGCTTGTAAAATATGGCCGTCAGTAAATATTAAACTCAGCTATAATTTCGCCTGTGTCAGTGTCATAAATATTGTCCAGAGATTTTCATATTAATTGCAACTCCACTAGGAAGCCTTTGTACCCATGAATTTTAATTATTTGACGCTTACGTTGACGTTGTACCTACATACACTGTGGTTGATGTGTCAGCGCCAAAATGAAAATAAATTCATATTTTTGGAAATTAAATTCATAGCTCAATTTAAAAATACCGTGCGGACGAGGGCTATGTTACGACAGAGATCAATAACATTATAGTAAATCCTTGTAAAATTGCACAAGATCAGTGGCGGATCCCAGTCTCAGGTGTCGTCCTGGCTGGGCACGGTAACAGATAGTCCTAATTTATAGCCTGCCCTCGATTCAAGAAAGTGCCCATAGAATATCTATGAAAAATGTGGCCTCCAATCGTTTTACATAATCCTAATTCTGATTTAGTAAAACGACTTGTAAGCATAAGCGTATTTAACGGTTCGACGAGCTTATTTAGGTTAAGAAAATCTTCTGTAATTGACTGTTACAAATTGTATTTCCTCGGAAATATTTGTGTAATCGCAAAAACGGTGTAAACAGTAGAGGCAGGGAACAAGACAATTAATTGAATCCTGATGTCGCTTGATATGCTATAACATAATTTTAATTATTATTTCTTTTCCTGTTTATATCTCTTTTCTAGATTGATTGTTGGGGTAGGCTCGTTACTTGTCATTAATCCTACAGCGGACGCATTGTGAAAAATACGGCATTACGTGATTTTATTCTGTATGATTGTTCGTTAGGCCCCGAAAATAGATTTACGAAGTGGAAGCCACCAAGATTTTAGATGTTTCTAGAAGAGTATTATTTAAGCAATTAGGCATTAAGTTTGGTTTCGTGTTTCGTGGATGATGAATTCATTTATTGTACCTATTATATGAACACTATTCCCCAGTAAAAACATAAAAAATACAAGTAAAAGAGTAATACGTCAGTAGTTATTTCACTGACATATGGTAGTAAACGTGTTGTCTTTCTAGAAGTAACAACCTCTAACACTTTAGTATGTCAACCTGTAATTGCTTGCGTGTTACCCATCTCCTCTGTACACACATACCCACAATCAAGCACATTCAATCATCTTTACGTTCTCCGGGGGTACACGCACATTACGCACGAGCACCGTGGGCGGAATCAGCAATCATGATTATGATTTAAAGCTTGAGTGAAATGTGGCAACAAAGGTGAGATTTTGATTTTGCGCTAAGTCGCCCTAATAAACTAATCATTCTGACGACCGGTCTGGCCTAGCGCGTAGTGACATTTATTTGTGGGTAAGGGCATTTATTTGTGTGATGAGCACAGATATTTGTCACTGTGTCATGGATGCTTTCTATGTATACAAGTATTTGTATATTATATATATCGTTGTCTGAGTACCTGCAACACAAGCCTTCTTGAGCTTACCGTTGGGACTCAGTCAATCTGTGTAAGAATGTCCTGTAATATATTTTTATTTATTTATTATTCTGTGCTCATTTACCGTGAGTAGGTACTGTACTGTCAATCATTTGCAAGAGTAACTAGGTACCTATATAATGTCAATGGCACTTAGTTTATAACTTCTGCCGCAAAGGATGAAAAATACCACAAGAAAAATAAAATACGCCACTTGCACGTCATGTATAGGTAAGACAGAGTAAATTAAAGAAAGCATATTTTAAGCCTCTTTCTGAATGTTACTGCCACGGGCGCCGCATGTGACGTTACAGATAGCCAGGATACAGCAGTGCTGCCGCAGTAATGTCGCAACATAGATGCAGCTGCAGTTGAAATCCGAGTGTCATTGTAACTCAAGTTCGCACTAGTTTAACTAATTAAATTACAAATCCCTGAGCGGCATGTATACCATGTTGTTCTGGCATATTTACTTACACCTACTATTTACGCTAAGCTTTCCATTTCCACTAGAAGGCTTTGGTTACCTATAACTTGTTGTTTCATATTAACGGCGAAGTGAAAACTAAACTCGTTACGAGCTAGGCGGAATCTATATATAAGATGTATAGTCTAGTTTATTTATTGATATCTTTTGTACTATATTACGTTTATAGAGACATTTGGGTAACAAATGGACGTTCTAGAGACGTGGAAAGGAAGCGTTCGGTTCCGCGACAAATCAAGATGGTGTCGGTGATAAACGTCGCATCCAATCGCCTGGTGTCCTATTACAAGGTGCGTGGTGTTATTTACGCGAGACCAATCAGTATGGAAATATGTGGGGTAAGTGAACGATCTGGAGTGAGTGGGTGCAAGACGCGGGCGCGGCGCAGCCTTCGGCGCGAGTTGCGCTCGAGCGCACGCTACCACTCAACCCTTGATCTTTTTGATAACGCACTTGCACAAAATGTTCTGACCATATTGAACCTTCGTTACTTGTTTATTTACCCGAGATGCGGGCTGTCGCAGTATTTATATTGTTGACGCTCATATTTGCGAACGTCAATATGGACGCGCAATTATCGGTCGCAAGAGTGCTTCACAGACAACAACGATCCGCTCCGTTGAGTTGTAATAATATTGTTTACAATAGAGTATTTATGAAACGGATAACTTTAACGTCGAAATATATATTTACCGGGAAAGTGTATGATGTGAAAATTGGTTATAATGATACAAGGACTTATAAAGTGACGATACGGAGAGTGTTAAAAGGTGACATGAACGACGTTGGAGTGATGGTCAGGTTTGGCGCGGCGAGCGCGCTTCGTTTCAGCGGGGCTACTGTTTTAGTGGAGAGTTCCCGCCGTTTCGAATGTCCGCCGCTGCGCATTCGTACCTACGCCATATTCCTACTTGAGAAGAACCGCGGCAATGGAAAACCTTGGCTGGACCTTGTTGTCGAACCGGTGCCGCTGACGCTGAGAAATCTGGAGATAATAGAATCTGCTGTAAAAGGCAAGTGTGTTTATTTTCAGAAAACTTTTTGGAGCTGCTGATATATTTAAATAAATTAATATTATAGGATATTCTTACACAGATTGACTGAGGCCCACGGTAAGCACAAGAAGGCTTGTGTTGTGGGTACTCAGACAACGATATATATAATATATAAGGTCCTAATTTATTAGATGCAGATATTTTTACAGCTGATAGTACTCGGTCTCTGGAGTATATTAAACCGTGAAACATTATAGCTTTTACGATGTTTTTTTAGAGAAAACGGAAAAACAAATTTGCTACGTAAAAACACCCTGTTTATGTGATTATTAAATGAAAACTCATTGAACATATTCTAGTACCTCTTTTACGTACCACTTAACTGTAACTGGCCACTTCAATGACATGTGCAGTTTTCCCGCCGAACCTTTACGACATTTACAACAAACAATTGTTGACATGACAGACAGTGTTATTGTGACATGTGATAATGCACATGATGATTTTTTTAGACGAAATTATAATTATTTTTTTTGTTAGGAAAATGAAATCAAAAAAGTTACATGAAAAGATTTCTTAATTTATATTTAAAGTTAATTATTTTAATGTAAAGTATCATGTGTTAAAATATCTGCAACTAATAAATTAGGACCTTATATAAATACTTATATGTATACGTAGAAAACATCCATGACTCAGGAACAAATATCTGTGCTCATCACACAAATAAATGCCCTTACCGGCATTCGAACCCGGGACCGCGGCGTAGCAGGCAGGGTCACTACCGACTGCGCCAGAACAACCTATAAACAAACAATAAACAACAAACAAACAACAAACAAACACACACACAAACAAACAGAGTTTCAACAAACTATAAAATTAACTCAAACTTTAGGTTTCTCAAAGGTGACATTGCTTATGTATTTACATGGGCGGCGATGACTTTGCTGAATAAGAACATAATAATTGCTGCACCTTTACAGGGTTGACATTATGTTCTAAATAAACTACTTATGTAATAGTATTTTATACAATCGTGATATAATACTTAATTATATCACTATTGTACACAATACTTTTTCTATGAGTCATCATCTTCATCATCAATGGACGAAAAATATAATCATTCAAGTTAAAATTAATGTTAATGGCGTCGTTCACCGTTGTATCAACATCGAATTACTTGGCAACCAATTGTTTGTAATAACCGTCTGTGATTGGTCGATAACGCGATAGATAAAAAAAAATGTGTTTCAGATGCAGAAAAATTTGCCAGGTATCGCAAATTAGTATAGAACTTGTATGAAGTTCTATTTTTGAATTTTTTTTAGTTAACTAAAGTGAAGTGTAATGAAATATTATAGTTGACTAAGTGTCAAAGACTATGCAACACTGAAAAGTCAGCACTTATAGTTTAGTCTGTGGTGTCCTAATTGACAGATTAAAGTCGACGAGTAGAAAAAAGTGTTTTGCTATAAATGTTTTAACACACCTGCCATGAAATGTTAGTACAAATATTTTAGTACTGTCGCGTACAAATTATAGTTGATTGTTTTTGTTTAATCGGTTATATATGAGGTTAGGTATCTACGGATTTGTTTTTGGATTAATAATAGGACTAAACTTGTCTTTTGCTTTTCTTTCTTTTAGTTACCTGCGCCAGAACAACCTATAAACAAACAATAAACAACAAACAAACAACAAACAAACACACACACACAAACAAACAGAGTTTCAACAAACTATAAAATTAACTCAAACTTTAGGTTTCTCAAAGGTGACATTGCTTATGTATTTACATGGGCGGCGATGACTTTGCTGAATAAGAACATAATAATTGCTGCACCTTTACAGGGTTGACGTTATGTTCTAAATAAACTACTTATGTAATAGTATTTTATACAATCGTGATATAATAGAAGGATTTTACCTGCCAATAAAATCCATATTGTGGTCCAGAAGTCCTCTCCGGTGTTGTGAGAGAGCGTTTACTGGATTTTTGATGAATATTTGCCTCAAATAGCCCATCTGATGACTCCTTCCTGTGGTGACGTCACTTCCCCTGCAACAGATTTCACAGACGGCGCCAAATAACTGGTTTCTTACCCCCATTCAACAGGGCTCGGTACGGATTGAGCAATTATTTCTCATTGCGTCTCACCAGGTAGGCCTTTATAGGCCCGGAGAGGACTTCTGGACCACAATATGGATTTTATTGGCAGGTAAAATCCTTCTATTGTGGCCCCTTCGTCCTCTCCGGTGTTGTGAGACCTGTCTGTTATCACCTGGTGAATGGCTATAGAGGATAATAATTTAACATACACATTCCTATGATTGCATTTATTAATAGAAACATAACTAAGTACATAATCACAATCGTAGTAAAAAATTACATGCTAAATTAGCCTTATTAGACAAGTAATGGAAAGCATTAATTAGATTGGTTGAAAAAGGCGAGCTACGGATGAACCATCGCTTACTGAATCATTATTAATGATTAATTGCCGTCTGTAGAAATTATTAAAGGTATTCTCACTTCTCCAATTCCCTCTTAAAAGAATTTCATCAATAGGAAAATTATTTATCCAGTTGGATGAAGACACTGCTGATCTAGTGCTCCCTGCGGAGTGATGGACTCCAGCTTCATGCAAAATCGATTTAATCCAATTACTGATCATAGTACGAGTAGCGGCTCTAACTTCACCTCTACATGTCACAAATAAAGCAGAAATATTACCTCTTCTTTCAGAAGACAGTGACAGTAACTTCCTAACCCAAAAGACTGGACTTATTCTGGAATCAGGATGGTCCAACAGTTTCCAACCAGACTGACGATAAGTCGCTGAATCCGTCTTAGACCCGAATATTGGATTAAAAATAACCTCAGACCCTTCATTAATCATATTGTTAGAATTAATATCTAACAGGGTAAGATCGTGAACCCTACGTCCCGACGCGAGTAATAATATTGTAGCACATCTACGAGAGACCTCAAACAAATTGTCTAAATTTGATACATTGCTTTTGAACCAATCTACTACCACAGCAGGGTTCCAAATAGGAGCTTTGGCCTTACGAGGATTACGCAAAGCTATAGCTTTTAAAACATGTTTTACTATAGTATCTTCACTTAGCTTCTTGTCCAGGTAAGGTTCGCAAAAGGTAGAGATGACAGATTTATGTAAAGCGATAGTACTATATGACAAACCTTCCTTAGTACTTAAGCCAGATAAAAATTCTGCTAAATCAACTGCCTTCGGAGTATTTACAGATATCTTGTTTTCGGAACACCACTTAACCCATCTATTCCAAGCCGGGCGGTATGAAGATAAGGTGGATTCACGCCAGCTTGATTTTAATAAGGAACGATCCTGCTCCGACCATGAAGTAAGAAGGGACTCCCACCCCCAACTAACCATGCTTCCAGCTCCAGATCCGCCAGGTTCGGTGGGGGATGTCGTGTCGTCATGTCGATGAGGTTGTGATTCAGGTTCGTAATTTTGATCGGGCAACAAAGAGCTCGCGCGCGTAAGTCGCTCATCCAGAAAGTCTTTTCCCACCTGGGAGTTATTATGATGAATTTGCCCTGGCATTGGTTCAGGTGAGCTAGGACACGGGGCATCAACGAAGGTGGTGGGAAGACCCATGCCAGGTCGTAATGCCATCGGCGACTGAACGCATTGTGAAAAATTGCCTGATGATCCAATGGGTCTCGGCTTACATACCTCGGGACTACATGAGCGTTCCGCGAGGCAAACAGATCTATGTGTGGTGTGCCATACGCTTGAAATATCTTCTGGCAAGCCCGTGATGATAGGTGCCACTCCGGAAGAGGTCGACCGCGGGACAGGCGATCCGCGACTGTGTTCAGCGTACCTGGTAGATGTTGGGTTACCAGATTCAATCGTAGGTCGTTCGCAAGAAGAAGGATTCTTCGGGCTTCCTCTAACAACTCCATGGATCTGGTTCCTCCTTCGTGCTTCAAGTACGCAAGAGCTGTCCGATTGTCTGACTGGATTAATAGTGTGGAACTTCGTAATACGTACCTGTTCGCTCGAATTGCTTCGTGTATCGCATGCAGCTCCTTCAGATTCGAGTGCCAGTACCTCTGCTCGCTGCTCCATGTTCCTGAGAGAATCCTGTCGTTTAACTGTGCCCCCCAGCCATAACTGGCCGCGTCCGTGGTCAGAAAGTTCTTTATCAGAGATTGATGAATTACCGAGTGCAACTTCACATTCCTCATCCACCAAACTAAGTCTTTTACTATTGGCACTGGCAGTTGTCGGAGGCGACAGGGACTTGACCTCTGAAGCTCGCGACTGAACACTTGGAGCCTGCGGCAATGTAACCGACCTAACGGAATTACAAAGCTCGCGAAATTCAACCTTCCTAAGAGGGACTTCACCCACTTGGAAGAGTGGACACCTCGATTTAAAAGTCTTTGAATTTGTGAGAGTATTTTGGAGATCTTCTGCTCTGGCAAGTATTTTATGTTGCGCGCTGTGTTCCAACAAATTCCTAAAAACTCGAGGTCTTTGCAAGGCACAAGTACTGACTTTTCGAAGTTTAAAGTCCAGCCAAGGTACTGTAGGAAATTGATGACGAAAACTATCTGAGACTGAAGTAGGGATCGACTCTGGTTTGCCAAAAGGAAGTCGTCTAAATAAACAATCACGCGTATTCCCTCTTTCCGCATTTTTTCTGCCACAAAATTGGTCAATTTGGCAAACATTTTCGGTGCGCAAGCCGCCCCAAATGGAAGACAGGTCATTTGGAAAATCTGACCTTGGAATACTAACCTTAGAAATCGTCGGTGAGAGTTGGCGATGCTCACGTGAAAGTAAGCCTGACTCAGGTCTATTTTTGCTAGATAATCCCCTGGTTGCAGAAAATGTGGGATGTCGAATTTTTTATTTCTGTTAGATAAATCAAAGATCGAGATCCGTAGCAGACTGATTTATTTCAAATGTACAACTACCGACATACTTATGAATCTACCCTACGTAACACCTCCCTCTCATTTCACAATAATAACTTATACCTAAATGAGATATAGGATTTATAAACTAACACAAGCTATGAAATCGTGTCAGATCATGTTCACTTTAATTAATTTAAAGGACACGGCTATTCAAGTTGGACAAATACATAATGAACAATATATGTATCGGGACAGAAGTAGGTATTCAATTATGTAATTAACAAAGATCCACCAAAGTATCATACATATTATGTTGTAAAAATAACGATTTAACATACATTTTCAAAAAAGTGTTATCTTAACATAAAGTTTTACCTACTAAGGTTTGATAAGCCACACCAACCATTCGTAAACCTTATTGCAAACAGATGCTCAATTATTTATGTTTATACAGGATTTTCCTTATCGATAATCTAATTTATGAATGAAGTTCAAGTGCTTCGACACATATAAGCAATTAACATAGGTACATCACTTTATTTACTATTAGGTATTTAGTAATAACTATTACGGAATACTAAAACTATATAATTAGGTACTATATACTAATAGGTACAAAGGTACGAATTGAAGTTATTTGCGGAGTGTTTTAGTTACTCAATAGATCATATTTTAGTTTTCTGTAATTTTTCTATACAACGCAAAGCTGCCTGTCGTCTTGTTCGACCTTCAACCTCTTGCGGCGAGGAGGGCCCTATTCTACAGTCGGCGTTTGGAACTGGATTTCTAACAGGAGACAAGTGCGACTCCGGTTCCTCTTCTGCAAGCTGCCATTCATGCACGGTGCTCTCTTTTTCGATGACTTCACGTTGTTCGTCATCGTTAACCGCCGACTGTTGGACTTTAGCAAGAGAAAACCGAGACTTGCGTTTATCCTGTAACATTTGGTCAATGTGCCGTTTGTGTACCTGGCCATCTCCAGTTTTTACAGAATAGGATACGGGACTTTGACGGTCTATAACCACCCCTTCCGTCCATTTTCGATTATGCTTCGTGTAATCTCGGATGATGACCGGGTCTCCGACGGTAGCCTGGCGAAGGCGCGCCGGCCGGCGCTGCTCACTGGCGAGCTGGTGCTCGCGCACGACCTCACTAGCGTCAGGCCGCAGCAAGTCTAGGCGCCCACGTAGTCGTCGTCCCAGCAGCGCGACCGCTGGCTCTCGTCCGGTTGTGCTGTGCTCCGTGTTGCGATAAGTGAACAAAAATCTACACAGGGCAGTTTCTGCGTCTTCGCGTTCAATGTCTGCCTTTTTTAAGGCTCGTTTCACGGAGCGCACGGCGTTCTCTGCGGCCCCATTACTCGCTGGATGATAGGGCGGAGTTAGGGTTTGTTTTATGCCATTTCGCTCAAAATATGTCCTCAGTTCGAGGGAACTGAAAGGTGGTCCGTTGTCAGAAATCACCCGTTTAGGCAGTCCGAAACGCGCAAACATTCTCCTAAAACACGATATAACTGTTGATGCAGAAGTATTGTTGACTTTCTCTGCCTCTATCCATTTGGAGTGCGCGTCAATAACGATCAAGTAATATTTATTGTTAAAAGGCCCTAACCAATCAACATTTAAGCGCGACCAGGGTTCCTCGGGCCACGGCCACGAGTGTAGCGGCGCCGGCGCCGGTGCCGGGCGCACCGCGCGGCATGCGTCGCATTCGCGCGCCGTTCGTTCGATATCTGCGTCAAGTGTCGCCCACCAAACATAATTACGAGCAATTTGTTTCATTTTAATGATCCCCGGATGCCCCTCGTGAATTTCCTTTAAAATTCCGCTTTGCAAGGTCATGGGTATTATAATTTTGTAACCCCATAGTAAACAGCCTTGATCAACATGAATGCTGTCTTTGCGAATGAAAAATGGCTTTAAGGTATCATCACTCAAAACTTTCGGCCATCCGAACATAACGTAGCCTATAACTTTACTCAAAACTGGGTCTCGCGCGGTCTCAGTTTTAATATCTTTAAAACTGAGTGGGAAACTTCCCTGAATGAAATTTAGATAACTGCCTGCCTCATCCTCTCTTTCAGCTCGATTGCCAGTCGAGAGCAAAGGAAGACGAGACAGCGCATCGGCTTGGCAATTCTGTGCGGATGTTACAAATTCGATACTAAAATCATAAGCCGACAACGTAACAGCGTAACGCTGTAATCTACTCGCAGCTGTTACAGGAATGCCTTTATTTTTACCAAAGATGTAACTAAGAGGTTTATGGTCACTTCGAAGTGTAAAGTGTCTGCCATACAAAAACTGATGGTGTTTTGTTACCCCAAAAACAATAGCTAAAGCTTCTTTGTCCAGCTGCGAGTAGTTTTGCTCGGCCGCGCTGAGTGTGCGCGAGGCGCAGCTGATCGGACGCTCGCGGCCATCTTTGCCGCGCTGCGCCAGCACGCTGCCGAGCCCGTACGCGCTGCTATCGACCGACAGCACCAGCGGCAGTGCCGGGTCGTAGTGCGCCAGCACGGGCGCGCTGCTCAACACTTTCTTGATTTTATTAAAAGCAATATCGCAATCGCTGCTCCACACCCAATCGACGTCCTTTTTTAATAAATTATATAAGGGTCTAAGAATGTCACTCATGTTAGAGCAGAATTTAGAATAAAAGTTTATTAAGCCCATAAAGCTTTTCAACTGTGTGACATTCGTTGGACGAGGAGCTGCAACTATTGCTTTAATTTTTTTATTGTCTGTGTGCAAACCGTCCTTATCAATATTATACCCTAAATAAGTCACACTGTCTCTAAAAAACTGACATTTATCAAAATTGATACGGAGTCCATTTTCTTTAAGTCTCTGCAAAACTGCCCTTAAGTTGGCCAAATGTGTTGCCCTATCTTTTCCGGTGACGCAAATGTCATCTGCAAATACTGCGGTAGATGGCAGGCCACTAAGAGTCTCTTCCATAATTTTTTGGAAGTTCTCTGGTATACATTTAATACCAAAAGGAACCCTCCGATAGACAAAAGTTCCTACATGCGTGGTTATGGCTGTCATCGGTTGAGACTCTTGTTCTAACAGACACTGTTGGAATGCATTCGATAAGTCCAATTTTGTGTACTGTTCACCGCCTCCTAATGTTGCAAATATTTCTTCTATTCGCGGGAGTGGGTAATGGAAATCTTTGAGAATAGGGTTTATTGTGATTTTATAATCACCGCAAATACGGATATCACCGTTAGATTTAATAACCGGCACGATAGGTGTTCCGTAGTCCGACCGCTCGACCTTGTAGACGACGCCCTCCCGCTGCAGGCGCTCGAGCTCGCGCTCCACGCGCCCGCGCAGCGCCAGCGGCAGCGCGCGCCTTCACGAACACGGGCACGTCACTCGTCAGGTGCAAACGAATACGCGATTTAAAAGTACCTAAACCCTCCGCAAATACCTCCGGATACTCTTTTTTTAATACATGCGCCATGGAATCGCTTTCAGCTAAATTGTGACAAAATTCCATATACTCTAATAATTTTAAAACCCTAACCCAAGTGCGGCCCATAATCGGTGGTCCACCATTTTCAATAATGTGTAATTTTAATTTAGCCGAATTTTGTCCACAAATTACATCAACATCAATATAACCAAGCGCCTTGATAGGATCACTAATATAGGATTTTAACAACAATGTATTTCTGTTAATAGGTAAATGTGACAAATGTTTCTCATAAAACAATTTCGACACTGCAGAATATTTACTTCCCGTATCAACTTCGAATTTGTAAAAAATGCCGTTTACGGATAAGTTCACTAAATACGGTCCATCGTTATCTCCCTTCGAGATCAAATTATAGAAATGACAATCATCATCGTCCGAATCGCTACTTTCATTTAAAAAGTACTGACCTTTAGCCATCCTTCTGTTGTAAAAATCGCCACTCTCACCTTTGCGCGTACACATAACTTTTAGATGGCCCTTAACACCACACAAATCACACGAAAAGTTCTTGTACCGACACTTATTTGGAGGATGTGTGGGTTTCCCACATCGCGCACACGGGGCCCGCTGCGAACCGCTGCCTGCGCCGCCGGCGGCGGGCGGGCGGCGGCCGCCGCTCACGCGATGCAGCCCGTCGTCGGCCGCGCTGCCGCCCGCGCCCGCCGCGCCGGCGCCGGCCGGGGCGCACGCCGTGCTCGCGTGCCGCTCCGCCGCCTCGAGCGCGCTGGCCAACTCCACGGCCCTTTTGTAATCTATGTCTTTTTCGGCGAACAACCTCGAACGCATCTCCTCGCTGTGTAAACCTGAGACGAATTGGTCTCGTAAATTTTCTTCGAGGCCGGTTCCGAAGTTGCAGGTTTTAGCCAAATGTTTCAACCCTTGGAGATAAACACGAATGCTTTCACCCTGCTGTTGCACCCTTTGCCGAAAAACGTGTCTCTCGGCGATCTCAGATCTTTCTGGTTCCAAGTGTTTCTTTAATAAGGCCACTAAATCGTCAAAACCTTTGTCCTCCGGATGAGCGGGGAACACAAATCACAAAGTAAATTGTAACACTCTCCACCGACAACCGTTAACAACGTAGGCACTTTTAGATTGTCACTTATGTTATTTAACTTTATGAACTGGTTTACGCGACGCACATAGTTGTCCCAATTAGATTCTAACGAAAATGGTTCTATTTTACCGATAGGCATGTTAACACGAAGCGTAAAGTACTTAAATTTAATTTTTAAAACCGACTGCGCCAATGTTAGATAAATCAAAGATCGAGATCCGTAGCAGACTGATTTATTTCAAATGTACAACTACCGACATACTTATGAATCTACCCTACGTAACATAAATAAATCAGTTATTTTGTCTTTTAACGACACGGCAGTGATATTCTCACACTGCCCTGCCCACTTCAAAATATTTTGCAAACACGTTTGCGTATGATCGCGATGAAGAAGAAAGGCGTGAGTTAGAGAGGCTAATGTCTTTTCAAAGGATGCTAAATATTTCGATTTATCATAATGACGCAACTCGTCATTCGTTTCTAGTTCCTTGAAACCCGGCACGGCTAGGTAACTCTTCTGAATATCAAAGAAAGAAATCTCAGCCCATTCCCGAGAATCGAATCGTTGCAAATTCTTCAATAACTCAAACTTTGCTTCTTCAGTCTTCCCTACACCTTTGTCCTTTAAGCTAGTATTAAAGTCTTTAAAAGTCACATTTTCCAACGGCTGTTCGTCGTCTGAAGACGATTCCGATCGATTCTGGGATTGGACTTCCGGTTGCATAGAACGATGTATAAAATCAGTAATAGCGTTCACCTGATACGAGAGCTGATCAAACCTCGCTTCAAAGTCCTTTTGACGGCCACCACTGCTATCACTGCCACTAGAAGACCGACGACGCCGCCTCGGCTTAGGTGAGCGCCTTCGTTTAGATCGAGATGGTCTTTCCTCCCGACCACGTGTTTTCTTTGTTGAAGGAGCCTCCTCCGCGGAGGATGTAGACGACTTACGCCGTCTTTTGTGATTGCCATCTTGTGATCCAGATGGGCTTCCCATCTTAAGATACTACTACTAGTAATCACTATTTAAATTTCGAATGATAACTACACGAAATATACTTTGAGGCACAACCTGCCTCATCAAAAATCCATAACGCAATGAGAAATAATTGCTCAATCCGTACCGAGCCCTGTTGAATGGGGGTAAGAAACCAGTTATTTGGCGCCGTCTGTGAAATCTGTTGCAGGGGAAGTGACGTCACCACAGGAAGGAGTCATCAGATGGGCTATTTGAGGCAAATATTCATCAAAAATCCAGTAAACGCTCTCTCACAACACCGGAGAGGACGAAGGGGCCACAATACTTAATTATATCACTATTGTACACAATACTTTTTCTATGAGTCATCATCTTCATCATCAATGGACGAAAAATATAATCATTCAAGTTAAAATTAATGTTAATGGCGTCGTTCACCGTTGTATCAACATCGAATTACTTGGCAACCAATTGTTTGTAATAACCGTCTGTGATTGGTCGATAACGCGATAGATAAAAAAAAATGTGTTTCAGATGCAGAAAAATTTGCCAGGTATCGCAAATTAGTATAGAACTTGTATGAAGTTCTATTTTTGAATTTTTTTTAGTTAACTAAAGTGAAGTGTAATGAAATATTATAGTTGACTAAGTGTCAAAGACTATGCAACACTGAAAAGTCAGCACTTATAGTTTAGTCTGTGGTGTCCTAATTGACAGATTAAAGTCGACGAGTAGAAAAAAGTGTTTTGCTATAAATGTTTCAACACACCTGCCATGAAATGTTAGTACAAATATTTTAGTACTGTCGCGTACAAATTATAGTTGATTGTTTTTGTTTAATCGGTTATATATGAGGTTAGGTATCTACGGATTTGTTTTTGGATTATTAATAGGACTAAACTTGTCTTTTGCTTTTCTTTCTTTTAGTTACCTTCGTATCGTGAGGTTTATAAATGTCTGTTTTTCTACTTGTCGACTGTAATCTGTCAATTAGGGCACCACAGACTAAACTATAAGTGCTAACTTTTCAGTGTTGGATACTCTATGGCAGTTCCGACTCAATTATAATAAGCTCATTATAGTTGACTTTAGTTAACTGTAATAAGTTCAAAAATAGAACTTCATACAATTTTTATACTAATTTGCGATACCTGGCAAATTTTCCTGCATCTGAAACACATTTTTTTTTATCTGTCGCGTTATCGGCCAATCAGAGACGGTTATTACAAACAATTGGTTGCTAGGTAATTCGATGTTGATACAACAGTGAACGACTCTATTAACATTAATTTTAACTTGCATGAATGATGATATTTCCGTCCATTGCTGATGAAGATGATGACTCGTACCGTACTATTAGGACACTCAGCAAGCTTCGTGGCCTAAACATCACGATTGTATAAAATACTATTTTGTGTGTGTGTACCGAAGGGATCCCACTCTGTAACTACGACATTATTAATTAAATTTAAAAGCGCGTTTTTACGGTTAATCCCGGGCACATATTTTAATGTAAGTGTAAATAAATAAGCAAGTGGGCGGTAATTAGGTGCCAGGCGGAGTGGCCATCCGCAGACTATAACAGAATTTACGGAGCCTGCTGATTCAGAAAATGAAATTCGTCTAATGACAGTTACCAAGTACCATAAAATGTGTGAACTCTCTTTTAGTTATTGAGTCAAGGTTTATTGTAATGGACGAGTAATTACGGAAGCCTATACTTAGCGTAGCCCAGCAAGCTTTAGCCGTTTTCTCTTTAGCGCGTGACAATAACGGTCGTATTCGTGAACTTAAAAACCCTTTTAAATAGAAGATCATTAAAATTTAACGCGAATTTCAACATAATTCCGGGAAATAACCAAATAGAATTTTCGGTCTAAAAATGGGGCATCAGAAACAAAGGAGGGTTTACCCGTATGCATGCTATGCATAGTGTTGGCAGGTCGATGCACACTGCATAATATATTTACCAAGTCGTGTCCGACTGGCTTCGTGTATGTAACTACTAACTACAAGCCACGGTGGAATATTAAATTTTCTAGTTCCGTGTCTCTAGGAAGTTGCTTCTCGTTTTGAAGTTTCGTTTACCTTGCCGCAACTACATACGATATTAATTTTATAAAATCTCACGACCGGCGTATGAAACAACTTTTGTTTTCGAATGTACATAATTCATTATGATTGCGTCAAAGTATAACCAGCCAGAAAACTGAACCCAACTTTAATTTTAATGACTGATAAATAATAAGTTTTAATTTGACTGTATGATTGTAGCACCATTTTATATTTTATCACTAGAATTTTGGTGAAGGAAAACATATCGTGAGGAGAGTGTGCAGGTAGCACACTGTGAAGATTTTCAAAGATGTATGTGAAGTCCGCAATACAAATTGGGCTAGCGTGGGGACTGGCCCGAACCCTCTCGTACATGAGAGGAGGCCTGTGCACGTGGACACTGTGGACAGCAATGGGATGAACTATCAGCTGCAAAAGTGCATGGAGAAATTATGAATGAATTCATTGATAAATTCGCCATGCACTTTTGCAGCTTATAGTACTTATATAGGCTTAATAACAATAATAACTCGTGTACGTTTGGTTAGACCCCAAAACGTTCTCTTAAACATTCCTTTAGCGTATCTCTAGACGCGCACAGTTTTTGATAACAATTAAAATTCGATTTCAATCAAACCGACTGAGTTGGGTTGCTTTGTTTTTACGGCTCCATCATGGAAAATTTCGCCGATTCTGACAATGATAATATACTTACGCGATACAATTTTATCGTTATTTTATACCTTTTCACACTTCTTCTTGGCTAAACTTTCGAAATTGCGACTAAATGAGAATGCAAACGTTTTTGGAAGTTAAAACATTGCATCGGAAAGATTGTTTAAGTAAATTTTCAGAAACCTAACACGTAAAGTAAATTCGCTACGCTGTGTAACATCGATGAACATCGCAACTGCGGTAAAAGTTATAGAAGGTAAAATCAACTCCGCGTTCTAGTAGCTTTATTACTTGTTACATGAGCCGATAATTTTATCGCCAATAAATTCCGAATTTAAAGTTATAGCTCTGATTTAGTAATCTTAAATTCAACCAATCCTGAATTTATGACACTGTTGGTAGATAAAGATAGGTATACATATATAATCAAAATATTGATAACTAAGTAAAAGTGTGTGTGTTGTAAACTTGTTTGTTTGGGACCGACACACATTTAAAGGCTCTGTCTGAAAACCAGCGCTGAGCTCTCTGCCCAGCACATGCTGAGACTGAGACCTTATTGCTTCACAATATTATAAGCTTATTATTAGTTAGTTCATAAGTTTAGTTAAGTAGGTACTTATATGTAGTAGTTTAGTAAGTTATTGTGGCAATAAAAAAATTTGAAGTTTGAAGTTTGAAGTTTGAAAGTAGAGTTTAATGTCTAAACTTTGCAGGTCGTTAAAGTTGATGATCGAGTTCGCTTCAGCTTAGGCTAACTTCGGATCCTTTGGGGAAACAACACCGGCTTCAAACTCCGCTGAGTTGCAAGCATGCTTACGGGGCCGGGCGATCATTTCACTTACTTAGGTAATTATTAAATAAATTGAATCACATTACCTCAGGGCGTCTCGGAATTGAGTCGTATAACATTAAGACTCGATTGTTATTAAGTTGTCTTTCATTTAAAAAAGCTGACGGCTATCCGATTCGTCGAATTTATCGAACATGAATTCGTCTCTGTAAATCGTTTATGTGGTATTAATTGTCCGGTTCGGGCCGGCGTGCCGACGGCCGGCGGCTCGGCGCGGACGGTGAACCGCGCCTCTCGTATATCACGGCACTGACGCGCGATTCAATTAAAGCAGCAACTGACAGAGGCCAGTCAAAGGCATACAATTTCATAAAACACTACACACAACGAGCTGTCATATCACACGAGTGCATGCATCGCTTTTTCACTTCGCCGCGGTATTCACGAGAGGTTTTCAGTTGCACTTTTAATACGTTAGTTAGTTTTACTTTTCAATTTCAAGTGCCGATGAGCGTACGCTTATATTAATTGCGTGATTGCTACGGTGTTAAGCACCGATGTGAGTTGAGGGATCGAGGATTAACTAACGTTGTTAAATCTGGTACAGATAATAAAGTGGGTCCTACGTATTTACGAGACGACGTCGCAAGTTATGGGTCGATTCGATTAGCGCAGTACAAAGTTTACTGAACGTGCTTACGGCAGCTGAGCAACGGCGTACCTATTAGCTATTTCACGCTTCTGCAAACAATTCATGTCAACTACTAATGACATCATGCCGGATTAACCCGCTAACTTTCTTAACGGCATTATTTGGATGTTGCTGTAGGCAACGGTTTCATGATTTATCTTACGGATTTTTCATTTCAGATTTATAAAGGTGCCTGCAAATTTTTTTTCAGGAAAAGACCTTAAGACCTGCATAATGTTTATCTACCCGTTCCTTTTTTGTAAGTAGTGCAATAATTACCCACTTTTTTGTGTCAACTTTGTTATTGCGATATTTACCTATAAGTTTTAATGTAAATGTAATAAAATAACGTAACTTTATTTTACTATAAGTTTTAATGTAGGTAAATGTACCTAATAAAATAACGTAGTTCAATATACCTCTGTATAAACTAACCGCTCACGGGCAAAACTGCATGGCATGTATGTAAAATGTAAATACTAGTTTGTAAGTCTCAATAAGTGAAATGTAAGTATATTTCTTTTGAGAAAAATAAATGTCTTTAACCCGCAACAATGAGGAGGCACACTGACATTGTATCCCGCCAGGCGGCGCCTCGCGCCTGTGCAAGTGTCTAGGCATGTCACTGTCATTCATATGTGTGAGAGAGAAAACAAATATCATCTTCTCACTCTCACGTATTAAATTCTTTAACATTGCAATGGATTCATATGGTGGCGTCATCTGTCATAGCCTTCGAGTGTGCCTAATAGTTACAATTATGTCTCTGTACGTAGGTAGCGTTTCCCTTTTCTTCATTTATCTTGAAAATAAGATTGTTAGGAAGGTACATTATTTTCATCGGTATAACATCTTGGCCTTTGTATTTTTAAGCGAAGTGAGAAGGTAACAAGAGTTGGTCATTTTCAATTAATTAATATGTTGTTGGAGTCTAGTGCTGCTGTTGACTTAGTCCTAAAACAACACTGAATATTATGTACAGCTACACAAGCGTACTCCTACGTGGTGTTACTACGAGTGTTATAACTATGTATACGACCGTTCGTGCGTCGTCGTGACCCCGCCTGCTAAGCCGCGGTCCTGGGTTCGAATCCCGGTAAGGGCATTTATTTTTGTGATAAATACAAATATTTGTTCCTGAGTCATAGATGTTTTCTATGTATTTATCTACATGTATGTTTATCGTCGCCTTTTACATAGTTCAGTTAGGTTGATATTTATTATTTATACTATTCCATTATTCCGTTTACTTCGCAAGATCGTGCTTCTTAATTTAAAACTAAAAATGTTCATCCATACCTCAGCCAAATAAGATTAAAAGCAAATTAATGTAAAAAATCATACATTATTTACTCACATTCTCAAGAAAAATAAGGTTATGTTTGTACCCTAAAGTAAGTTTATAGTATATACTAAGTTTCAAACAAACAAACGAACAAAGTATTTATTGCAAACATATTACAAACATACTTGTCTTATCATGCTTTTCTGGATTTCTATCCTTTTAATGCGTGAAAAATACAACTAAAATAGTACATTACGATACGAAGTGCGTAAAAAAGGAAGTTCGAAACGATTGGCGATAAAATTAAAACACGACTAGGGCTTCCAAATACCGGACCTGTTCCAATACCGGTATTCATTCCGGTATTGGCGATTTCAACACCGGGATCCCGAGATCCCGGTATTGAAGTCAGGAAAATATAAAAAACAAGTAATTTGCTTAAAATAACAAATTTTATTCAAAATCTCGTTTGTTACTGTTCATGCGTGTTTTACTACAGCGGAATCTTGCCAATCCGACTTAGTGATATTGTGTCAAATCGATTACATTTCCAACTTCATAAGTTTCGATTTCAACCCAAAACGCAAACTTATGTGGCCAAGTTAGTACAACTTCTATTGTTTTAAGTATAATACATAGTTCAAAGGGCTACGCCCTGTGCTCTTTGTTTTTGTTATGAGTCCTCAACTCCTCGGTCCCAAAGGACGCAGTATAAAAGCAAGCGGGAAAGAGCGCCAGATCTCTACTCAGGTGATTCTGTAAGTTAGACATCGCCGCCAGATCGGACATTTCGCAAGAAGACGCGGCCATAGCAAACCATGTTTTCTGCCAAATCGATCTCTTTAAGCTCGTGCGGAATAGAACCTTTTACATTTTAATAATAACAGGCCTTTGCATCACAGATGATTCAAACAGCATCCTTGCGACACTTACGTTTGTGGCTGTACAGCCCAATTCGAGATAGGATCCCTCATCCGCACACACGGCAGGTGTATGCTCCCCCAGATGGACGGTGGTTAGAGGCCTGCTCGTGACGCCTCATGCGCTTATCATTCAAGGAGGAGAACCAGGCATTGTCGTGCTTGGATTGACCGTCATGGATAACACGGCGCCACGTGGGTCGGTCTTCAGCCAGTCGTTGCCACGGGTCGCATGGAATATCAAATGTGACCATGTCACGCTTCGCGCAATTTTTAAAGCGCAGCGTTGGCCGTCCGACCGGTCTTTTTGCATCTGCAACATCTCCCAGCATGATTTGACGTGGCAATTGGCAAACGAGTCCGCTCCATTCGATACACAATTACACAAACACATGTCCGAGCCACCTCAATCGCCTCTTCTTTAGTATGGCTGTGATACTAGGAAGCTGTGTCTCATTCATGCTGTGTTTTATAATCTAATATTTTATAATCAGTGTTAATGGTGTAGTTGTGGTGAAGATTTAACTATAATATCACTTTATTAAATAACAAGCATTGAGAAGCATTTCTCGATTATACACACTATAGTTTCATCATTGACTATTTAAATTAGAACATGAGATGATTTTTTTAGAAACACATTGTAATCAATATATGTGGTACAATTTAGTGGTATTTTTGTTTTTGGTGGCACTAGAGGCGCTAAAGCACGAATAAAATAAATCCTCCAAATCATTGAACAATTAGCCAAAAAAGCTGAATTGTCCGACATAGATTATCAAAAATCACATTAAGAAATAATCTATGGAATCACACATTACTTTGCGGAAATCCATGATAATCAAAATCAAAAAGATTATCCGCGGAATAGGAACACTTAATTTACGGATTAGAAAAATAATTTTCTTGATTTTGATAGTTGAGTAGTGATTTCCCAATTTCGTTACTATAAGGAATGTTAGGTACGGCAAAGTTTTGAGCTAGAGTTCAACACACGCTTACGCATCACACGCATATAGAGTAGCTACGGTATACGTTAGTTCGTATGCATTAACTAATTTTTTGAAAAGTATAAGTATGTACTCGTATCTATGACATAGATGCATCAAGGCGATTTGTTTACAGAGGATTTGTGGCCTGTTGCAACTACGCTTGACGTGTTAGCTTCTCTGTCACACTTACGCGCGAATTCACAAGTGCGACAAATGTGTCAAATGTTCGCGGCAGACCCTCCTCAATTAATGCTTTTGACACGTATATTTAATTCTTTATCTAGGTAATCATCGTAAAAACTATCATTTTCATACAAATAATGCAAAAACACCAAACAGAGAATGTGTCAAATCGAGAAACGAGAGCAAGAAGCAAGATTTACGTGTGTAGTGACCATCCTGATGCAGAAATTTAACGTTTTTAATGAGTGATTTACGTTAATTTGGCATAATTTGTTAGTTACTAAAAATACCGGGATCCCGGTATTGAAATGTGCCCAAAAAAAGGCGGGATCCCGGGATCCCGAGATACCGGGATCCCGGTATTGGAAGCCCTAAACACGACCGAAGGGTGTATGTATCGTACGACGTTTTTCAGTACAGATGACCCTCCGAAGTTTCGACCTGGCATATAATGAACCACTTCTCGCACTAGTGCGTAAAAAACACCATCTGTACTGGAAATACATTTTTGCCATTAAGCAAGTGTAACAGATTTTCTCAAAAAGTGAGTAAATCTGTTATTATATCAGTTTTTGTAAAATATCTAGGCGAGTCTTATATGGAAATGGGTAAAAACGGATAGGTATTCACAAAATTAATGCAGATTATTTTCACAAAGTTATTTAAAGAGGGAATGAAGGGATTGCCCAGTATTTTTTGTGCCTTCTAAGGCTGGGCCTTTAATATATAATGGTTAATGATGTCTACATCATTAACATAGAAGCTATACATTTGATGGCCAAATTGACGTGGTAAATGTTGGCCAAACCTCAGATATCTTTGCTCGCGCTTTAAAACACCTAATAAATTTATAGGTACAGACAAGTTTAGTTTTCTTCAAATATTCTGATAAGTGATAAGTTTGATAACAGTGGCCAAGTTGAGCAAAATCACTATGATTTTTTTTGAGACATACACGTTCGTGTTTTTTCGATAAAAAGCAGGCAAAGTTGCCTATAATTACGGAATATTGAAATACCTACTTATATTCAGATACACGTGCCTTAAAATTATATTATGAAATCGCATAAAGGCCAAACCTTAATTTAATTAATAAATGTTTAATTTCAGAACAGCTGGAGCCATAAGGCAAAATTGTCAATGATTAATGAATTATTAATCTCTTTATATTATTTTGTCCAGGCTACCCAAATCACAGAGTAATTATATTGTGGTTTAGGTAATTAGCGAGGGTGTTATGAAGAGCACGGAAATGGAATGTGTAGTACCTATCCATATGTGGTTTACGCTGTGAAAAAGTACGGTGAAATGAGACTGTAAATTCAATAAATTCAATAATTATCGGTTTAATATATTTTTTAAATTATTTTCACACTTTAGTTTTTTTCAACCTCTTAATTGCATAGAGTGACACTCAAACTTGAGCGATACATAGTGCTGTCTAACCTGTTTTGGAATACAGGCTTATGTTTGCAAGTAATATTTTACACCTAGTTGTTTTGGATACATTTGATATTTGAACTTTTGAACCATAAATTTTAGTATATCAAGGTATAGTCGCTTACGACGTTTGCTATAAAACTGTTATGTACCTACATGTGATGCGTCCTGTGTAATAAACAATTTTGGGTCGGGAGTTTATCCGATTTTAGGAAGGATTAAAAACATTACATACCACAAATTAATTGTTTACACCTCGTAGGCGAGATCATAATGGTGTAACTTTTAACGAGGAAGGGTAATTTCTGCAATTAAAATACATAGTACATGTAATACACATAGTAATACACAATACATTTTTAATTAGACCTGTAATTGCTATAAAATGAATTCCTACGCAATCTTTTATATTTTTAATCAGTCAACTCACTGTTTTTCTTAAATACGTGTGTAGATACAGGTGGTTTAGCACGACTATCGATGTATAGTTTAGATAGATAGATAGATATAGATAGTTTAGATTTAGAATTATGATGTTAAGCTCATTTACACACCTTCCCGCATTCTGGAGGAAAAGGGTCTTGACAGACAGGCACAAGAAGATACCGAAAGGGTTTCAAATGTAGGTACATTTTAACCACACCTCGGAGGCCCGGACACTGGCGATCAAATATATCCGTGTTTTGTTTTTGTTTTCCGTTAAATTCGACACGTCGTTAGGTTCATTATCCGGAACCAACCTGTATATCACTTTTAATTAAATTCGCAAGAAAAAAAAATCACAATTTTCATACATAATTAATTAATTAATTAGTGTGAGAAATACCTTAGAATAACATTCAAGTTAGTGTCAAGTGAATGACGGCACATGTCAAAACAAATAACATTAGGAATTGGTAAAGACTATAAATACACGTGTTCAGCAATTACTTATGTATCTTTATTTTTTACTCGATAACCGCACGAGTTAAGACGCTAGTTTCTTAGAGAAATTAATTGTATTTGATGTAATGAATCTTCCATTAAAGTTAACGGAATTCAATAACAACAGGGTGTATATGGTGTATGAAAGTGGCGCGATCCTAACACACAGTCTAAGCTCGTGTAGGTGAACGCGTACTATGCTTGTATGAGTCAAATATGACAGGTCGACTGTTCGTGTTTTTGACAGGCGGTAACTGTGAGGTAGCCGAGAGGGGGTGGACGTCACTTTCAGCGGGAGCGGGTGTGGTCATACTGTACGATAGTACTCTTTATTATACTGTGTTTTAATATGCAAATAAACAAAACACAGCATTAAACACATTAAAATAACTATAATTCAGCACGCGTCGCCGGCACCGCCGAAACGAGACCCGCTACCAATCGTAAAGGTTTAATGGACGCGGATACCAGCTGATTTACAATCAGTATGATATGTTGCTGTTCATTGTAAATGCAACAGAACCTAAACGAGCGCATGTTTTATGCGATAAACGCAGCGTTGAACGCATGTGATCAACGGAATGTAAGGAAGATTACATACCGCATAAAACGATAGGGTGCTGCAATCTGGAAGGTGTTAAAGTGATCGTGCGGAAAAGGCCGACACCTAAAATAATTGTCATGTTTCTAGGTTGTTTGATTGACAAATGCCTACTGTATTTATGAACGCACTTGGGGAAAAGACACGTATATGTATATTCTCACCACCACAACTGATTCTTCAAAAACGGTTAGCAATATTGCTTTTTATCCACAAGAGTTCAAAATAATTTCATAGAAATTTTAACTTGACGTCTTAAGCTGGCTGGTAGAATTTACCTTTAAACGATAATTTTGAATATTAAATATTGAATTTTTATAGATTTGATTTTATTTCATGTGTAAAACATGAAATTGTCTTCGGTTACCGCGATAGTTACTCATGAAATAAAACTATGGAAACGGATTAAATCGCGTATAATGAATTTACAATTCATCCCGACGTTTCGTACACTTTACATGCAGCGTTCGTGGCCAACGAGTGATTGAGGACAAATTACAATGTGCACATACAAGAAATATTAACGAACCATGACCATAAATAATATAGATTTCTAAGGCAGGTTCACACACTATAAATAAAGCTAGTTATACAATATTCAAAAAAATTACCATTACTATGTTAAAAAACAATTAATCTACACAAAATTGACAAAAACAAACTGCAAATGTCCAATACCATACAACACAAATGCGTCACAGTCTTCGTCGTGCTTGTTCCATTATCAGATGTAGTACTGGATCCCAAGCCGGTGGTAAAGTAAAGCCATCTTCTCTATTAAAGTTTGGATATTTCTTAATCTCAATGGCCTTGCGCAACATTCTGGTACATACCGCTTCTCCTTAGCAAGAACCAGAGGCTTATCAAACTTTATAGCATGATTTACTTTATCCATGACATGTTCAGAGACTGCAGGCTGGAAATACTTCATTTCGTCTGCCCCACATATGACAGGCCGCACTCACAGTCTAGCCTGTATATACACTCCTGCATTTTGTAGAGGAGTTTGACATTTCACCGACCTCAGGAATTGTGACATCTTCTTCATACATTTGCTTGAAATAAGTTTTAATAGAAGCCCGTTTCAAGATGTGGCTAATACTATCCGTGACCCCTCTAACAAAAGGCAGAACAGCAGGCTGGCGCTCGACTGTAGGGATCTTCAAGCGGGCCTTCTGCTTGACACGCGGTATCTTGAGCTCGTTCGCCAACAGCGCCTGCCTGGCATGTCGAAGCTCCGCGGCTAAAACGCTGTAAAGTGTTCGAAACGTCGGGATGAATGTAAAACATGAAATAAAATCAAATCTAGTTAGTTTTTTATTTGTGTTGGTGTGGTATTGGATACCAATATTGGAATCTTTCGCTTGCGCTCAATATTTTTAGTAAGTTCTTACTACCTACTGTCTTTTTATATGTTTATGCATTGCAGAACAAAAAAGTGGTTTAAATGAAGTAAAAAAGAAAACCCCTTATAAACAGTAAATACTGGACACTGTGATAAAACGCCATAATGCTGGCTGTTTTCAATTTATGCGCTAAAACACACTCCCGACTAACTCAAAAGTGTAAAACCAATGAGCGGAGCGGGGTGAAAAGCTCAACATAATGAACATTGCCAACTTGTGTGACTAATTTTAACTTTAGGAAACCAATATTAAACTGTAGGACCAATTCAGACCAATTGATGTGTCATGTGGTATTGTATTATTTATTTATTAAAAAAACATGTTTACATGACCTTACAGTATAACCAATGCGTCACGAAACTTAGATAACAAAAACAAAGAGAGAAAAAGACAAAAAAAGAGAACAAGAAAAATAAAATTAATCAATTCATTTGGGCGATGACGTCACAGCGTGACTCCGTTGCGTCGTTTGCCCCGGTGTTGGGTTCGGCAGGTCGCCCCGGAACCGCCGAAAAACCACACCTTTCGGCCAGAAGTCTGCGCTCGCGATGGTGTCCTGAAGCGGTCGCGGCACGCGCACAACAAACGAACTGAAGTGCTCGTAGTGACGCGACTGTAGCTGCTGCACCCTCAACGTGTAGCCAGTCTTCCGACGAACGGAGTAGTGTAAGCGCGACACGTAGAGCGCCTTGCTCGGTGTGCATGGCAATCCGTAGACCAGAATTCACCGGTTCCGCAGAGCCACACACAGTCTTCCGAGCCACCCTGCGCGCCTTGCTCTTCTTGTCGACCAATGTGAACCGCTCCTCGTCCACATTCGTGCGGGAAGTCTTTTCCTCTATCTATCAGCCTGTTATCATGTGAGGTATAGATACTCGTAAGTACACTGTACAAAATGTAAAAATGAGATCATTGCTCGTGCTCGTGACTGCAAATAACACGTTTTTTTTAATATAGAAGATAAACGAGTAGGTGGCCGCAACCGCAACACCTGACGAGTTGCAAGTGCGTTGTCTTCCTTTAAGATGGGAGTGAGCTTTTTCGTAAAAATCATGTAGGTATTATTAATGTTCACCATGGCATAAACTCCGGCTATCTTATCTAGGTCTAACTAGGTATATATTTTTAAGTACATTATATTACTATCGTCTCGATTCGAACTTTACAATACCTAATATACACCTAATATGTATACATAAGTAATATATTTAGAACATTTTTTTTAAATAATAATATGTTAAATATCTAGTACGATATGGATCTAATATGTCCGAAAATGTAAGTGGGTTGTAGGTATATTACTGTAACGGTAATGTGCCTTTTACAAGACCCCCTCAATCTCAAGCGATGCAGTTAAGATAGCCATTCCGATATGAAGTGGCTGTAATTGTGATGTTTGATGTATACTATGATGTATTTCGATTCTAGCATTGCCATGCAGCCTACTAGTAACTAACTATACGTTCGGAACTTCCGGGCAATTTTTAGAGACGATGCGATTTTTATAGTCGAAATTTTTGCAGCTAAGATGTAACTCTGTTATTTAGTGTATTTTGTGATGAAGAAATAAACTGGTTTAAAACAATAATATTTAAGTATCACTTTCGGAAATCTTTATTTACATGAACATATATTTACATAATTACATAAGAAACTAAGACTAAACTAAATTCGTGGTAAACCCGTCATACATTTTTTAATATTAATTTAAAAGTTTCCGGTTCAATTGAACCTAAACTCAAATTACCCTATTACACAGTACAACATAAAGTCAAAAACACATTGCTCATATAAACATCTATTCAAAATAGCCTAACACCCTAAAAGTCTAAATTCAAAACGAACTTATCTCTATTATATACTATTACCACGATCACCTACTGTCATTAAAGCAGAAGGCCCAAACAAGCTATTTCCGTAATACACGGTTCATGTTCCACACGATTTTCAAAACCCAATAGTTTCGGAACAAGCTAGTTCCAAAATACCCTAAATGTCCTAGTGTTTAAAATAAACTTGATGCGACTTTATTGTGAATAGAATAAGGGCTTTTCAGGACAATGGCAGTGTTCTAGAATTAGAAGTGACTTTGAAATAATGTTTAAGAAAAAAAAACCGTCGCCTTTTGGGTTCTGGTGAAAGCTACTTGCGAATGTTGGATTATGTAGAAATGTGTAAGTATTTTTTAAAACTGCTTTTACCTAATGCTTTAATTATTAGATGGCAACACAAATGAATATACGTATAACGTTAAGGTTTGAGGAGTTTCCTCAATTCCTCATGAATCCGATTATATTATAAGAAATCGAAGCTTGACAAACATTGACTTCAAAACATATGCTTAACAAACATAACTAAATAAATGTCACTGTTCTGAACTTAAATGCATGTTTTTCTTACAAAAATACCAAAGTCACTATGAGTGTGCCGTTCAGGTTTGAGGAGTTTGGTTCTGGCCATCATCAGCAGTTTCACTGCACCAAATGTCACTGTTCTGGACGAAAGTGCATGCTGTTCTTATAAAAATACCAAAGTCACTATAAGCGTGCCGTTCAGATTTGAGGAGTTCGGTTCTGACCATCATCAGAAATTCCACTGCACCAAATGTCACTGTTCTGGACGAAAGTGCACGCTGTTCTTATAAAAATGGCAAAGTCACTATAAGCGTGCCGTTCAGATTTGAGGAGTTTGGTTCTGGCCATCATCAGCAGTTCCACTGCACCAAATGTCAGTGTTCTGGACGAAAGTGCATGCTGTTCTTATAAAAATACCAAAGTCACTATAAGCGTGCCGTTCAGATTTGAGGAGTTCGGTTCTGACCATCATCAGCAATTCCACTGCACCAAATGTCACTGTTCTGGACGAAAGTGCATGCTGTTCGTATAAAAATACCAAAGTCACTATAAGCGTGCCGTTCAGATTTGAAGAGTTCCGTTCTGGCCATCATCAGCAGTTCCACTGCACCAAATGTCACTGTTCCGTACCTAAATGCATGCTGTTCCTTTAAAAACACAAAAATCACCATATGTATGCCTTTCAGATTTGAGGAGTTCCCTCGATTTCTCCAGGATCCCATCATCAGAACTGGGTTCTGAGAAAAATGGGACCAATCTGTATGCATATACATTCAATCAAAAAAAAATTTTCAAAATCGGTCCAGTAACGACGGAGATATCGAGGAACAAACAAAAAAAAAAACATACAGACGACTTGATAACCGTCCTTCTTGAGATATGAGGCGACGGTTAAAAATAGGGTGTTTTGATAAGCGTGTTTTATGACTGTTTTATTTTCGAGAATGGTGTATTTTAGCATTAGTCTACATATTATGGGATTAGTTTGATCTAAGTTTAAAGTCTTATGACATTAGGTGATGCGGGAGTAGTACACAATCAGAATAAGTTATCTTTGTTTTTAAGGTGTTTTGGGACTTTGGTATTTCTGTGTTAGGCTATTTTCAATTTATGTTTATATGAGAATATGTGTTTTTGACTTTATGTTGTACTGTGTAATAAAGTAATTTGAGTTTTGGTTCAAATGAACCGGAAACATTTAAAATTTATGTAATACTTATACAGATGTTATGTGTTTACCATGAATAAACTATTGAATCTTGAAATTTAAAAGCTTGGAAAACTAAGCAAACTATCTTTTTTAAACTAGTTTCAATTGCATATTTTAAAATTATAGTTGAGTGCAAAGCGGAAAAATAACCAAAATATTAATATTATAATTGACCAAAAACTTCGTCAACAACTTGGGATAAGCCATTAGCACCTTTTAAAATATTAACAATGCGAGAAAATTTACTATTATTTGCCGTTCCGAGTTTCTTGTGCGTGTAACATATTTATTATTGAGGGCTGAATTGTTTGCCTAACGAGAGCTTCGCGTGCTCCGTCCACAGTAAATACCGTAGGATTCTACACTCTAGTCATACCTATGTTTTAGATCAGATTGAGTTTTAATACAAATTTTTAAGTTGGCTACAAATGTATAGTATGAATTTTCTCAGGTGAATTTTTGGGTTTTGCCGTAATCTGTTAAACAAAAGCCTTTGTTTCTATTATTCACAGCGGCTAGCTCCCGTTTCCACAGCACGTGCTAAAGTCTCAGTGTAGTTAAAAAGCGACTATCATGATAACAATAAGGTTCAAATTTATGAAACAGTATGCAGGTAACTTTTTTTGAAGATGACAAAACGTGTTATCTCCGAAAGGGCTTTTTATGGATTTGAACCTTTTTCCGTACTTATCAATAAAAAAGTATGTAGGGGAGACCGAGGCTAGTTGACTATAGAGGTAGGTTGATTAACTATAAATAAGGGTGCCGTTTTTCCTCTTTGAGGTACGGAACCCTAAAAATTGAGCCAAAAATCAAACTTGAGCCAACCAGTGAGGTACGAAAGTCCGTCACCTCCCCCCGCTCATACAGTCACCGGTGAGCTTCTCGTACCTCATATCGTATCACTGGTTGGCTCAAGTTTGATTTTTGGCTCAATTTTTAATAGTTAGTCAACCTACCCGTATAGTCAACTAGCGGTGTCCCTTACCTACCTATTAAAAAAAAAAACAATATTACCAAAAAAATAATCATAAATGGTTCTCTACACAGAACTGGCGTAGGAAGTTTTTGACCTGTTTTAAAGTATATAATATAAGCTAGAAAAGAAAACGTGTACACTTCAGACTAAACCGTTTGACTTCATGACCTCATAAAATCCACTTGCATGACCTCATAAAATGCACATGCGTTAGCGTTACGCTGCTTTGGTATCAACTAGTGCGGTGAATTTCTAGTGCCAGTATGGATTTTTTTGATTGCGAGATGCAAATGAGGGCTACATTTACATACGTTTATATACGGATGTGAGTATGGATACAGTATTGATTGTCCGTGTGTAAAACAATGTAGATACAGAATTAATACCTTATATAAGTAAATAATGTAGATACAGGATTAACATTATATTAAGAAAAAAAAGTTTTGATATGTTGAAATAGGTTTGTTAATAATATTCGTATTTCTTATAAGTTAATTTATCTAACTACTATGACTAATGATAATGACTAAACTATAACGTTATTAAATTTTATGGACAACTATTATAGTATTTTTTCTACTCCCGTAGTGTTATTCGTCATTTACAGTGTCGTGCATAGATCTTTAAAACCCTACATAAAAGATGCCAGCCGGGCCCGGCGCCCCGCGCACCCACGTATACGATATAGCTCTTACAGCATTGTTAGGAAGCCTTTAAGGGATATAGCGTGGGTGCGCGGGGCGCCGGCGGGGGGCTGCCGGCGGCGCGGGGGAGTGCGAGCGACAGGGTGAGTGCAGGAACAGAGGGAGGCCGACAAGTCAAAACACAGGAAACAAAGCGAATTTCACGAAAGTTATTCTAGAAAACTATGAAAAACTAAGTGCATGGTCGTAGAAAAAGTATTATATGCAACGGTGTTTAACCGAGTCAAAAAATACTCGTGGCGTCTTTATTAACAATTTTCGGCTTCGCCTCAAGTTGTTACTCACACCACTCGTCTTTTTTGACCTCACTTAAACGCCAGTTGCATAAAATACTATTATGCAATAGGCGTTTTAAGAAGGTCAAAAAAGACGTGTGGCGTTTTTGACTCAGTTAAACACCGTTGCATACAATATTTTTTCTACGACCATGCACTCAGTTTTTCAGTTTTCTAGAATAACTTTTAATATCGGGAGCTCGACAAAAGTCAAAAAGGTAATCACGGTCTATATCCCGGTCAATATAAGTCTAACTTTTGTAAAATTCACACTGTTTCCTCTATTTACTACATTTGAGAGGAAAACACAGAGGAAAAAAATCATAAGGCAAAACCTTCAATTAATGGCGGCGCCACTGCGACCAGTAGTCTATCTTCACCTATATAGGATTCTTCATATAAATCCAGTGTTCTTGATTAAAAACGCTTTTTGAGCACAAACAAACACTAAAATACTGCATATAAATTAAATGCCATGTTCAAAGAAGCATACAATTGAACTCATTTTACGTGCCCGTCAAAATATTTGTCGACATTTTCTGATTAAATTTTCTGTTGTACTGCCCGTTGCTATGTCAACGCGGTCAAGCGCAAATCGAGATGGCCGTCACAATTTCCTGCCAGGTTGCTAATTATAACGATTTATCTACGTGAAATTTACAAAATAAATGTAAAACACACTGAAAAATTGTAAAACATAAATAAAATGCATTTTTCATACCGTATAATATTTTTTTATAGCTTAATAGTCCAATTTTAGTTGTTCAAAAAAAATCCTTAGCTGATTGAATTGAATCTGATTGAAACATCCTTTGCCTGAAGTATGTATACGGATTGTATTAATTGTTAAAACTAAATCCATTACTCCCTTGGGAATAAAATAGTACATTATTCTTCAGTACACGTAGACGCAATGAGACCTTTACACAGCAATGTGATGAGAAATAAATAAATATGTATTGTAGGTTTAATGTCATTTCACTCATTACTCATGTATGCATAGGTTATTGCAGTTTGGGTACTGCTACACCGGGCGCACTTCCTAGGTGCTCTTTTAATGGGGTAAAGTTTAAACAACTACGGCGGCACACTAATCTTCGTTTAACTACCGCTTGACCGAGCAAACTTCATTTCAAACCTAATTTTCTTACAGGTGTCCCATATCGGCTTACCGATTAAATTTCGTTTCTGGAATGTGAGCCGAGCTACCTCGTTTACTTTAAAACAGAATCTGTACTAAAAAATATTTCGATAGTTTAGATAGTATGGGATGTCAGAGTATTAAAAAGAGTTTCTTTCAGAGTTTTAATAACAAAAGAATGGATGTAATGGTTTTGAATAATAAATACCTACCTACTTTGCTAGGAGCGGAGAGAAAACATCAAAAAGATGATTTTGTTATATTTACATATTGATATTAGATTACTAGATATATATTATTTTTAAGATTAATGATATCTATCTGACGTAGAAAAAGATTACCTGCACCAAAATTGTAGTCACTATTGACTATTGTAATCGTTTTTTAATAAACAAGGACTAAATTGGAGTTTACTATGAATAATATTGTTCAAATTTCGAATACTGAAATCAAATGTATATTCGTGACAAGCTACTCGCATTCAATGCAAACCCATTTTAAACAAATTAGATCCTGTTAATCCCTTGGGGCACCTATTTGCTGTTCGATGCATAGTTCGATAAGTAACCGAATTATAATTGCTTTCAAGTTGACAACTTAAAAGCAATTTGAGATCAAATAAACGTTAAAAGACAGGTCGTACTGTGTTACAATACAACATAAGTAATATCTAAAAACTATTACTTATGTTGTTACTAACGGAAATAGAGCGGGGCTTATTGAAAAACGCGGGAGCTACTTGGTAAAGTAAAAGTAAATTGTTTCTTTAAAAACTGCAGAAAAATAGTTATTTGTTATACAAGGGGGCAAAGTTGTATTTTAACGCCGAGTGTGGAATTGAAAAACGAGCAAGTGAAAGGATTCTATAGTTGAACCACGAGCGAAGCGAGTGGTTCGAGAATAGAATCCTGAACTTGCGAGTTTTTTAACATACGAGAAGTAAAATACATTTGCACCCGAGTGTAACACAAAACTTTTCTCCTCACTATAGCGAGGAAACTACAACGCAAAAAATGCGTTTATCACTGCTTCCAGTAGTTCCACAGGTGGTAAATCATCTTTATTACTAGATTCATCTACTTTTATCAATTTTAAAGCAGTTAATTTGACTTTATTCAAGGTCAAATTACTTTACCCACTAGTGGATAAAATGCGTTTTTACCCGCAGGTATTAAACGACAAAACACGTGTTTCCGAGCTAGTGAGGGGAAAATGTATTTTAACCACATTACCTGTCAAATAATATAACTCCGAGATCAAAGTGGCACAGTGAACAGAACACATACAAACCGTGAATTAACAGCAGTCTACCTTGATCTCTTAAAGAAGGTACCTACTTACATACATATACCCTCAAAGTTTCGTGTTGAATGTATAACATAATATTATGAATTAACCGTCCTATTGCCTGGAGGCAAAAATGGTTGATTTGACGGTAAATATATATCGTCTGTAAATAATTGAAGGGAAACGCTTTCAATATCCCCATTTCGGTTACCCTGTACTACAAAATCCTCGTAAATCTATTTCAGCAGAGTCCCGCCCGATTCACAATCTGGCTGCAGTACAATTCTACATAGCAATAACGCTTTCTCATCAATCTATAACAAGCGACGTATGTGAGAAAGGGATGAAATATAAAATCTCCTCGGTCATGGTCGAATGGTTATGAGATTAGGTAAAGCCCTCGTTCTCGTGCATTGACTGAGACGTATGCAAAGGGATCAATGAGACAAATTGCCAGCCTCCGCCACTTATTTCACGGCGACGGGAGAGGAAAGGGGAGCCTAATGGTGCGCGTGGGCATTACGAACCACTCGACTTAATTACACTTTAAGACAATGGCTTAATGGTTCGTGTGATGCAAACGTCATTTACGACTGAGCTGAATTCTCTTTAAATCGTTGATTAAACCCTACCATAATTTTACCACTATTAAAAATTAAATGTATTTAAAATTCTCATGCAATAAGCTGCTACTTTATGTAGCTGTTTAGCGTTGGACTAAATAGTTGGTGCTTTCGAATTAAATAGTGCTTTCTACTAGTATTGTTACATTTTATTGAAAGTTACATTTTATAGGAATTCATATGCCCACACCGAATAGTTATAACTATAATATATTTAATTCAATTAAAATTTAATGACTTACCTTACTTTGGTCCTAACGTCTTCGTGACATTATTATGTGTGACTTTCATGATTAGATCATAATATCAGTATAATGAAATAAATATTATAATTATGTAGAATATTTAGTCCCACGGTAAGCTCAAGAAGGCTTTTATTGTGGATACTCAGACGACGATATAATACATAGGAATACAAATACCACAGCAAATACATAGAAAATATCCATGGCGTAGGAACAAATATCTGTGTTCATCACACAAACAAATGTTCCTTACCGGGATTCGACCCTCTGCGCCACACCGGTCGTCGTGTCAAAAATAATAATATAAAATAATACAGATGAATCTACCAAAAATCATAAATGACTACAAAATGCAATTCAAGCGGAAATAATAGTCTATTATCTTCCGTTACAGAAATGCAGCCGGAAAGGCAAATTTATTGCTGTACGTGAAAATTTCTGGGCAACCACTTGAGCAATTCAGTTGACACCTTTCCAATTTTCCGTAATATATTCAGAGCTTACGTTCGCTGATTTTCAATATATTAATAGTATTAAGCCGTCCTTTGTTCAGGATGGAGGGAGAAATTATTTATTTTCCCGATATTTTATCTCGCAACTGCGGCTGACACAGCGCTGCTGAAATATCGGTTAAAAGGTTTAAAATGGCTATTAACTCCGCGCGACAAAGTTGATGTGTAAAATGGCTTAGCTATTAGAATATGAAAATCTCCGCTTCAACTTTGGTCTTGAATTTCTTATAGTTTAAGTAATTTTAATATCATGGGTAAATTGTTGCTTAGTTAGTTAGATTGTAGAAATTATGTTGATATGAAATACAAGTAAGAAGAATTTGAATAATGTTCTCGGTCTCGTACATGTGTGTACTATCTTAATGTGTGTTCGTTCAACTTTTGTATACCTATGCGTATGTTTACTTGTGTTCTACAATTTTTTCTCAGTGGTGGTTTTTGTCCAAATGTAGCGAACAACTGGCAGATCTTAAGAGCCTATCGACGACTGCCATCGAATATCTGAAGTCTGACATTTTAAGCAATTAAAAGTAGAGAAACGATTTGCCATACGATAAATAAATAACTGTCCAAAGTTTTTCAACCCTAATTATCCTCATTGTTTATACCTCTGATATTGGATCGGATCTGAAAAAAAGTTCTAAAAGGTGTTTTTTTTAATAAGTAAAGATAAAGGTTATATTTTAGTCACAGTTGAATTATTAATTACCTTCTAAGTCAAGTAGCGCTTTCTCAAAACGAAATGATTTTGAAAATGGAACTGTCATCTATAAATACTAAAGTATAAGTTAGCAATTCATTTTTAGGGTTCCGTAGTAAAAAGGTACAACAGGAACCCGTATGGTACCTCAAATTCGTACCAATATCGTACTTCAAATTAATACGAGATGTTACGTAAACCATCTTCTTTCCAATAAAGTAAAAACTGTTTAAATCGGTTAACATTATAAAGAAATTATCCCTGAAAAACCAACATACTATACAGGTTGCGCAAATTAGTTAGCGAATTCACCGAGAGGTATCGCTATACACAATAATGCTCATTAGTACCTATACTTTTGTCTTCTAGTCAAGTCATTAGAGTTATATGACAACATGAGATTATTTTTAACTAGGTAGTTTGAAAGAAAGTTTGTACGGAACCCACGGTGGGCGAGTCCGACTCGCACTTGGCCGGTTTTTATTATTTGAGATAGCGCTTTTTGGGTTCTTAGTATATCAAATTTTCGCGACATTAAATAGGTTCTTACACGACTAATATTATTACAGAAACATCAAACGAATAGGAGCGTGAGCACTTAAACGGTGTTCCCGCAAATTACGCCGTTATGAGACTACAAATAACCTCAAATTTATGTAGATAGCTATCAAGTGCTCGCCGTTACGTAAAACGCGTTAAGATGGTGGCGACGGCGATAACACGACACTAGCGTTCACATCTGGAGCCTCCCGGGCCTAGGGTCACCAGACACAATATTGGGAAGATCTAACAACATATACCTATAACGTTTCATTAATACGTCTGACGCTTTTACTAATGTGACGTGTGACTAACTCATGGTATTGGTGATTAATCCAATAGGGGTAGGCAGAGTAGGTACACGAAACTGCTCGTTTCAGTAACATACCACTCTTAGCAATTAATGGGTTGAAAGAAAACGAAATTGTGTATTGTGGTGACAGGTTGTCAGAGAGAAACGTGAAATAAAAGAACAAAAGCATTCATCAACTAATTAAGTTGACGTTCGTGTGATCATGACTTAAGAAATACAAAATTGATTCTATATGAACAAAATTAGTAAAATTTTATTTTTTATAAGACATCAAAAATTATAAACTAATAAGTTATAAACCATGTAAATTAACCTAAATCTAAATATAGCCTAAATTAAAACTAAAATAAAAACCCCCTTCGGCAATGTTCCGTAGATGCTGGCAGCATTACCTCGCTGAATCGCAACGCTTATGCGCTGAGCGAGGAAGCTGCCAGCTCTACGGTCCCCAGTGGTCTAAGTATCAGTGGCGGGGCGTGAAAATTTTCGTTGGTAAAGCCGGAGGGGTTTTTGGCATCTGTTTTGTATGGACTTCTACAGATACTAGAGAATTTTAGGGAACCCGTTGGGAATCGAGTTGTATCGACGCTCCGCCACTGCTAAGTATATGAACAAAATAGATATCCCAGCGCCTGGTGGATGCCTCTGGTAATCAGAGAGCTGGCGGCTACTTCAGCCAGAGGTTAATTCTGGATATCCAAAGGGGTAACGCTGCCAGCCTTCTGGACACTATAACACACAGTGAGACTTGGGGAGCATTTTTTACTTATAAGTAAGTAATTTTAAGTCAGGAAATAGATTACTTTTACTTTATTATCTTTATTGTATATATTCTTTATTACGGTTAGTATTTTATAATTTTACGTAATATAAATAATACTTTGAACTCCAAAAAAAAGTGATTCTTTCATATTTGTAAAAAAGTGAACTCCTGTATTTTCACCGCATGCCTGTCAAAAGGCCTAACCCTGATTTCCGATAACCCTGCGAGCTGCGGCATAAACATCGGATCTCGACATCATGTCTTAATTTGCATGTTTCCTGGCGACACCAGGCACCCGACAATGTCGATAGGCTGGTATCATCCCAAATTTACTCAAAGTGTAATCAAGATTTAGTAGCTTGTAAATTTTATAATTAGGTAGTATGTACTTACATAATAAAGTATTTTTCTTGATAAAAATTAAGCTAGATAAAGTACTTTTACATCACATTTGCTGTTTAAAGGTCTCATTGCGTCTACGTGTACTGAAGAATAATGTACTAATTTATTCCCAAGGGAGTAATTTATTTATTTATTTATTTATTATTCAAATAAGTTACACAGCATAACAGTAAAACCAAAGCACTGGATGGCAATGGAAGCAATGGATTTAGTTTTAATAATTAATAGAATCCGTACAATACTTCAGGCGAAGGATGTTTCAATCAGCCAAGGATTTTTTTTGCACAACTAAAATTTGACTCTTAAGCTATAAAAAACATTATACGGTATGAAACAAGCATTTTATTTATGTTTTACAATTATTTCAGTGTGTTTTACATTTATTTTGTAAATTTCACGTACATAAATCGTTATAATTTGCAATCTGGCAGGAAATTATGACGGCCATCTCGATTTGCGCTTGACCACCATACCGTTGCCATAGCAACGGGCGGTACAACACCGCCATTCATTGAAGGTTTTGCCTTATGATTTTTATTCTCTGTGTTTTCCTCTAAAATGTGATGAAAAATATTGTGTGTAACTCAGGAGGTAAGGATTTTTTAAACTCGTGTCTATAACTTTCTCCAGCCTGCGGCTGTCGCGAGTTATTAACACTTTCGAAACCGGGCTCTACGCGGCGCTACGACATTTTCGCTACATACGGGGAAACCCATGTAATCGGCTACGCTTCTACGAGCGGTGTGCCCGACAGTCGGGTTCTTGGTAGCGAAAGTGTTAACACTCGTTGACAAAATCCCCCCTACCTCCCTTGATTAACAAAGGTGTTCTAGTTACTTTAAAAACTTGACAGAGTTATTTTTTTCTTACATAATGACTGAGTAATTTCCGTAATCAAAATTAAGTACCAATACTCACAAACCATTATCTTCAATATAAATGCTAACTACATAGTTGGATGTAAGTATTATAAATTCATTATATGCGATATAATCCGTTTTCATAGTTTTATTTCATAAATATACTACTAGGTATGTTGTAAGCAGAAATGTCTGCGTTTGATACAAGATCAGCCCTCGGTAGCTCAGTTGGCAAAAACGTTGGACAAGTGTACCTAGAGGTCGCAGTTTCCTGCTAGAGGTGCATGTTTTCCATTAATATTCTAAATTAAAATAGTTATCATAGAGCAAACTTTTACGTTCTTCGAGTGCTTATACAAGATCCGGTTCCTAACTACTCTTTGTTTGAGCTGCTTTATAACACCAACACTGTTTCAAGTTTATTTTGCACCATTAAAGTTTGCTGCACTAAACGGGACAGTGATATCAAAACACGAAACACACTATTGGAATGCGATTGAACATGACGTTAAACCCATAGTGTAGTCATATTGGCGGCCGTTTTTCCATGTTATGAAGCCTCCGGCTGCAAATTTGTGGACGGCAACGGCACAATGCGGCTTTAAATCGATAGCCATCCAGTCTTAAACGGCACAATGCTCGCTCGTTTGACCAACTCCATAAAACTGAAATATAACAATAACCCCAACGAGGGCCTTTACAAATCCCAAGCGATTAAAGTCCTCGCCCAATGGACAATCCTGAATCTATTAGACGCCACATAAAAATATGTTCCATTTAGCAATAAATAACAATTACTCGAGATTCGTAATGGAACGCCGTTGAAGTTGAGCTAACTTTTACGACTTCGAATGCGCTTTTTTATTTCCATTTTTTACTGCACCGTCAAATGGTGTTTACGATATGCGCTTTTTCAAGCGTCATTATTGTTAGGGTAAGTAGACCAGGTACAATGATTAACTAGGGTCTAGGCAAGAATAAATCATGACATGATCACTTTCACATCAATATTATTTTCAGATATTTATAAATAGGTAAGGGAAAAAAAGTTAAATCTATATTAAAATATGTCAATATAATATGAGTCATCGCAACTAAGCGCTACGCTAATAATATTGTTGATATTATTTATGGGATTTAGAAGGATAAATTACGCGTATACTCTGTTAAACCTGAGTATATAAATTCTAAAGCTCAAGCTGGTTTTAGACGCAAGGCTACTGAAACGTAAATCGTGTTATAATCATTAATAACTCGATTGAAAATGAAATAATGGGAACACTTCGTATACGTTGGAATTTCCAATAATCCGTTAGTAACGTAAAACACTATTCGTGCAAACTCATTCAACCTCGTGGAGCCATGGTACTGTAAAATTTCCGCTGAAAATAATGCACCATAAAAGCCATGTTTCAACGTAGGTATTGGAATTTTTAATACATACATTAGTATATTGGTTGGTAGTAATATGAAAATTTGTGTTAACCTCTGAAATATTTAGTAAATTTTAACGGTGTTTTGTTCTACAACGTCAAAGTAAGCTTTGTGTTTAAAATACGCTCAAAAACGTTAGTTTGTGAGAGTGAGATTCATGATTTAAAAAGAAATGTAAGACTTAACCCTATGCTGTAATCTAATATCTTTTACAATTTACATGAATCACAACATCAGTTTTCTTTTCCATAAAACAATTTCAAAGAATAAAAGTGAATAGTTCCGAATCGAAAGCACGTTCTGAATATTTTTTAACTGCCTGAAACAGTAGTGGCTGCAGAGATAAAGTTCACAGACAGCTGTTGAGATATAGCATGAGACAGCAAGACAATCAGAAAGTTAGTCATTCAGATTGCCATTTTTTTGGTTCAAAGCCCTAAAAATACATTATTTCAATATTAGGTACATTTTAAGATTTAAAACTCTTCGGCCTAGTAATTATTACACCTTCAGTGTACAGTCATACAGCCTAGCTAAAGTCACAATCGCTAAGAGTTATGTGCTCGTATTTATGAATTATTCCATTTTCTACGTCCATAAAAGCTTAATCTACCAACCTACAAGTCTCTAGTATATATTTCCAGATCTGTTTTAGAACTAATGGGTATCTAAATATATATGTATTAATTTATTGTCGGAAATTCAGAGCGTATTTAATTGATCTCCAAATTGCACGTTATTTGCAGTCAAGGTCCGACGGCGACGCATGCCGACAGCGGTGCAGTCCTCGTACATCATCAATTACCATAATTGAGAACCTGACGCGTCTGCTGAACATTAGAAAGTAAAATATTGTTTTGGTCAACACATACATATGTATTAACCTGCCGTTAAAAAATCAAATTAGTAGTGGTCAACTGTATTTGCGCAGCACAAATTAGTTTACGTTTTGGGGTCACTGCATCACTCTAATAGGTACTTACAGTGTAAATATCTACCTACTATCTTAATTTACAACTAAGTATAGGTGAAATTTTGCGTCCTCATTAACAGTACTATAATTTCTAACCCCATACGCAAAAACGACGGGTGTTATAAGTTTGACGTGTTTGTCTGTCTGTGGCATCGTAGCTCCCGAACGGATGAACCGATTAAAATTTAGTTTTTTTGTTTGAAAGCTGAATTAGTCGGGAGTGTTCTTAGCCATGTTTGATGGAAATCGGTCCACTATGTCGGAGGTTTTTCAAAATTTTAATTTTCTATCGTGGCTATACTTAATCGTATAACGGATTAACGGAATGTATGAATAAAAGTCTAATCAATATTTTATGCTTAAAGAAATACTTACATAGTTAAGTTTTCCTGATTATTTTATTATATTTCGGGCGAGTGTCATTTCGAGTTAAAGGGTTTGATTTGCAAACTAGGCGTACGATGCTTGCGGTCGTAACGTTGCAGAGCAGAGTGGATTTAAGTTGGCTGTTAATTAATGGAATGTCTGTATTCGGGCGGGACGAAGCCGACCGCATAAGCTTCACGCTGCTCTCTAATAGTCGTCTCGGAACGGGTGGTTTGATCGAAGCCTCAACTGGCTGGACGCAGTTATCGCCTGGGGGTCTATTATACGCTCGATATTCCGTCTCAGGGGACTGGTCGTGATTTCTGAGCGTACGCTGACGGTAAATGGCTCGTTAGGTTACATACTGAGTAAAATATTTGGTACAGCAAAGTGACAAAGGTCCATCGTTTATTCGCTTATTGACTTTATCTTTAGACGGCTCGCTAAATCCATCAATTAATTGAAACTATCAGTTAAACTTATCTGCAATCAATGCAGTTTCTATGATCTTACAAGAGATTGATGAGTAGCATATCTTACAAAGTTACTTATTCTAATAACATGAAGGGATACTCGTATGTAAGTATGTACAAATTAAAGTGTCATATTACTTGTGACGGCCTGGTTTATGTTCCTTTTTTATTTTGCTTCATCGAGAATTTAAAGTTCAAATTGTGAGTAGGCTACTTACCAGAAAGATCTTTCTACGCCTACTGCCAGTATTCTAACAGTTTTGTGCTTTTGCAAATAACACGGGCTATTCACTTATGATACCTATGCTAACAGACAGACGGACCAAATGAATTTCGCATTTATTACTCAATTTGTTTCACATTCTTTTTGGCTTTCTCAAACCCAACGTTTGACACATTCTTCCTGTTTGAGCCTACGCCAGTCGTAAATCAGCGTAAGCTCACTTTCCACCTATTAGGTGCCGCCTACATTATCTGGATAGTCGATACTACAGGAATGCAATACGCTGTAGGCGATATGATGCTATCGTTCAGCGCATTTCTGCAACGCTTCGGATCTTAAACACGCGGATGGGGTTTATGCGTCGAACGCAAGTGAAATTTAGGTAAGCGCATTGTACATTTTTATTTTTTTACCTATTCCGTGATAACATGCGTTTAACGCTACTTGTATCATGTGAACCAACTGTGCGCTCAACTGTTCGTGGAGGTTGGTAATATTGTGGTATTACCTATTTTTAGGTAAGTATTAGTTTTAGTTTTGTACTTCGTTCTAGGTTAATTTTTATTCTATGTTTTTTTTTGTTTAATAGGTACTAATTACACCTGTAAATTCTTTCTCTAAATAAAAATCATTTAGACCTATGTTACTACCTGAATGTTTAAAACATAGTAAAGACTGTCGGAATCTATGTCAGATTTTAATTGTTCCCAGTTCCCACAAAATATTTGATTGTTCCGAAAAGTTGTGCACCAAAATTCTTAGCTATGTATTTATATTGATCATGTAACATTGATCCTATCATGTTTACTTCCGATCGCCTACACATATGGAGGGTATATACCTGTGTATATTTTATACATATAGGTACATATATAATAAAATATATAGGTATGTGGCATATAGGCGAGGCTGCGGTAAGAGATGTGGTCACGGGCGCAGTGATGTGTCAAACACATTTCGTCTTAATGAGATTATAATTAAACCCAATGCTGCGATCAAAATCAATAAGCTCATTTCACGTTATGCTTAATACACGTTTTGCTTAACAATATAAGTATAATTAAATTACATACTAAAAGTACTATTTCACTAGTAGGTATTAAATGACATGTAAAATGTAACATTTGTGTAACAATTATAATTAAATTATTTGTTATTTCATAATGAAATATTAATTACTTATATTTATCGGTAAAACATTAACAACTTTCATGAAATGATAACATTTACTTAACGTGTTAGATACCGACACATAAAGTAATGTATTAGAAAGTAAGGAAACGCAACATAAATGTAAAAGGGTCTTTCGTAATGTTCCGGCCCAGCGTGCGAAGGAAGATATGTGACCGATCACTCTTAACACATTATGGAATTTTCAGGGTGGCCATGAATATCAGTTCAAATTACGGTAGGTACCTATTGTATTTCTTCCGGGTCAGTCGGTAATAGGCATAAATATGGGTATCAGAAATCTATTGCCGGCGGGCGCATTGTCTGAACACCTGCCCGTCGTATCGGCGTGAGCAATATCCGCGGGCACCCCGCATAAATATCCATGATGTTTCAATTTATATTCATGATATTAGTAAGTCAGACGAAATAGGTACGTCACATTTGATTCGCTTTGTTTTGAATTTAAGCATCGTGTCTTGTTACGTGGAATCTGGACGGTCTTAATGGTGCCTACCTAATACCTGGAACGCTGAAATAGTTGACAAACTGACAAGCGGTGGAGCAATATGGCAAGTGGAGCTTACGATCTTTGCGTCGACACTAAAGAAGCCCTGATGATGAAAAAATTAAATATAAATTAAGTACTTTGGAAAACATAACCCTCATATAAGTATGTAGTTTGTCGGCTACACTACACAATTACAAACTTTAAATTTTGCTATGACATGTAACAACATCCACACGTCAATTAAACATGTTGCGAAATAAAGTATGTTAGGTAAAAGCACCAGTGCCCAGCCGTGCGCCAGTAGTCAGCCTTTTTTGTACATTTCGGGCTGTAATTATCAAAGTTTTTGTCAAATTCGTGTAAAAATTTGATAAAATCATAGATTGATTAAATTGTAATTGTAAAATATCTCAAGATTTACAATTTATTTCAAGAATTAAGCACAAAAAAATTTCAAAGAGGTGCAGTCTTCTGACATGAAGCATTATGTGCTTTCGCCATTTTTTTTTAGAATGTCACATGGTATATTGCTAAGATGTTAGCAGCCAAATTATGATTTCTTGGTTAAAGAAGAAGAACTTTTTCGCTTAATTAATACTTAAACTATCTGAATAAAGTAAAAAAATAATATAAATGTATGTGAAAACCAGATTTTTAAGGGGGTTGGTTATTGGAAACTACTTTTTTACACAAAATCTAATAGTCAGCCACCTGCGGCTGACCACTGGGTTCAAGGAAATACGTCACAATTCCAGAAGTCAGCCTCCCCGGCTGACTATAGGATTTAAGACTTCTTTTTGTTTTCAAATGGTACGTAAGTCTATATAAATCAATGACCCTTAAATATTTATGCACTTATAACTATATTTGCTTGACATACATAAAATATCCAGTAGTCAGCCCATGGTTGACCACTGGGTACTGAGGTCACGGAACACAGAACCCACTAGTCAGCCGAGGGCTGGGAACTGGGTACTTAGTAGGCTGTATATTGGTGCTCAGGGGGCTGAGTACTAGCAAAAACGCCCTTTTATTATATTTAACGAAATATTTCTAAAACAAACAATAACTTAAGGTTTATTCTTTTCAAAAATTAAACTTAATTAAATTCTTGGACTATAAAAACATGAATCATTCAAATCGGTCTATTGGAGATCAAATTAGACGGCTTTGAAAATAGAATTTTCGATTTGAGGCTGACTACTGGTGCCTTTACCCTAGCTGTGTTTCTATCTCATTGATCTTAAAAAATTTGAGTCCCGTAATCAGATTTCGTAGAAAGTCGGCGTTTGATTGACAGTTCTGAGATATTCTCAGTTTATTTGGAAAACGGCGATTTTGCTAAGCTCCGCGAGCTCTTAATTGCAATGTTTTCGTTTTAGGTACGTATACTAGGGGCTCTCAATACGTAATACAGATGTAGTGCAAAACGCCTTTCCTTCGTATTGTTACGGAAACGTTCGTATTTGTCATGCTAATTCAGGGAGTGTCAGTACCTGTACCATGTAGTGAACCTGACTGAAATAGCATGACAAGTTCGTACGTTTCTGTAAAAACATGAAGGAAATTTTTTTCGCACAACATCCGTAAGCTACATTGGAGAAAAGTTACCTACTGAGAATCATACGCCGAAATATACTCGGGACTTATCCAGGTGGTGTTTTTCTAATTTATTAAATATATTTGTTATAAAATAATTACGAATAGGTAACGATGGTGACTGGACATGCGTCACCAGCAACTGGGCATCTCTATTTTAAAGTTGTACTTTCGACATCCAAGAAAAGGCCGTGCCAGGATAAGCTAAGTGATTCTGTCCCCCTTGAGTTTGGGATTTTAATTTTACGGATGGTGTGGTCAACATTAGTAATAATTGTACCAAATTTGAGTACTAAACTTTGTAATTTTTTATTTAACCTTAATTAAACAGGTCCTTTGTAAATGTCGTTAATTTTCAAATGAAGCGATTTGTGCAATACGAGTATGTGTAATGGATAGGTTCCCTGTCCGGCGCGATGATGTACGCCTCAATTTCCTTTCTGAATACGGAGAGATGAGATTTATCTATACAAAAGTAGTGTAAGTTCTCCGAAACTTCACCTTTAGTAATGAGAATCCGTTGACCTCATAGTACCCAATACCATGTATTACGTATTCATATTTGTATTCTTTATGTACAGTCAGCTGCATAAAAAAGTAGACCCCTTATATGGCAGGGGGTCTCCTTTTCTCTGCAGCTGACTGTACCAATATCTACAACTACCAATTTAGACAGGTTTGGTTTTTGAGACTTAAGTTTCGTGCCATCAAGGGATTACTTTACAAATAGCTTTATTTGACGTTCATATGCGCATTGTAATAATATGCCTACTTGAAAAATAAATATTTCATTTTCATTTCATTTTAATTTTCAATATCAATAGAAACAGTTTAAAGTGAGCTCTATAATATATGCTAAATCTCATATCAATGTTAAATCCATACTATACCATAGATGAAATTTTGTGACTATACACAGAAAACAAGAGTACCTCCCAAAATTAAAGTTGCTTTACTGTCAGCCATCGGCCTTTCACAGTTCGCCATTATTTTGGTTTCAGTCAAAAGGGGATAAAAGTATCTACTACCTACGGCGTCGGCTGCAGGAAATTAGGACCATCATTAGTGTCCTACAGAGTTGAGTCACGAAGCGTTCAAAGCACAAAGGTGTCAACTCTCCGAACGGAACTACACCCTAATACACTACACTACTCGAGTGCGGCGAAGCGTCATATCTTGTCCTGGAGGCTTGTTAGGACTTACATCTTCTTTATCTGTTATTGAGAAGTTTCGGTAGCTTATTTTAACTTTGCTTTCTAGTTAAAAACAAGTTGTTCAATATTGAAATCTGATTTGGTCTTCTACCAAAAGAAGCGCTTGATACTACAAATAACTCAAGTAAGTCATAATATACTTTCAAAATCAGTGATGGCTATACCTAGAAATTTTGTTAGTACTTAGGTTAAATAGTACGTAGTGTTGAGCATAATTAAATTTAATTAATTTGTAAATTAAATTACATTTAAATCAATAGCTTGTAATGAACGCTTGTTATTAAATTAAATTGATATTTTTTTTATTGGCATAACAATAATCACGCAATTACCTACGTTATGTAATCTTGTTTATTACTTGTTTATTCCACAGTTTATCTGTGTGAGGCAGGAAGTTTCTGGAGAAACACACAGTTGGAAACCAACCATAAGAGATGGAAATGGAAATGTTGCCGCTAAGGTGTATGGTGCATGATGTTGAAATCTTTTTTAGGTGAAATTTTGTTTTTTCTTTGAAATATTACGTAAATTGTACATTAAATGCACATCAACATATTTAAATACCTAATTATTATTTTTATTCGAGTTTTTGTATATCTCTTTAAAATATTAAGAACAACCTTTTATATTAAAATCAACATCTCGCTATGAACCCTACTTGGAAACTGAGAGGTAGCGCAAGACAGACAGGGACGACTTTTGGGTTGGAGGAAACTAATAATCGTACAACAATGAACGGGGTAGTGCTGATTAGTTGATTACAGATTACGTGGATGTAATTACACACACATAACATTATAATAATTAGTTTACCGATTCCACTGGCACATTTACATCACTTATTGAAAGTACCTACCTACAACTACATTTCTGTAATAATTGGCGCAAAATGTAATTAAGTACTTATCCCGTGATGCATTATCGTTATGTGTTTATTTATCATTATCACACAGAATAACATCATTAATTAATCAAAATCTCTTGAATAGCGTATCAATTTCTAACACAACATTAATCGTGAAAGCTCTTGATTAAAACTCATTCCCAAATCTGTGAAATGAAATGTACAGAATCTGAGTGTTCACTAAAACTTGCTTAACGTTTCACAGTCGTACCTAATATACTAGTAATTTAATTTCCAAATACATAATTTGAATTTGAATAGTGTATTTTATGTATCCGGTGAGGTACCTAGTTGGGGAGGTTATTGAAAAACCTTAAATTTTTTGACCAAAGCATGAAACTTGGCACAGTTGTTCCTTATATCAAAATAAGCCGATTAAGATCGGGAGCCTTCGGGAGCCTCCCCCCTGGGGCCCGGGAGGGGGGGTCAAAGTACCGCTTCACCCGGCTTGGTTTGAAAAATTCTAACTTACCCCGTTTAGTTAATAGGTCATGTTTGGTATCGTTTTCGAGTAAATCAATAACGTAGAATTCGTTTTCAGTACTAAAATTATCATTTAATGGTAAATAAAATAAAAAAAATAAAAAAATTGAAATTTTCATCCATGATTTACAAATTCAAGTCATCATAAATGACAAACTGTTTGCTTTTTCTATAAATAAAAATATGACATGATAGCCTATTTAATGTAAATTATAAAAAATATAACTTTTATCCACCTTTACTAACGTTAAGTTCCACAAAAAAATTACTTTAAGACGCGCGGCGTCGGTACGCCGCGAGCGTAATTTTAAAATGCCTTTATTTTAGAAACTCTATTAGACCCCGTTTAGCTATTAGATCATGTTTGATATCGTTTTCGAGTAAATCAATAACGTAGAATTCATTTTTGGTACTAAAATTATAATTTAATGGTAAGTAAAATTAAAAAAAATTAAAAAATTTGAAATTTTCATCCATGATTTACAAATTTAAGTCATCATAAATGACAAACTGTTTGCTTTTTCTATAAATAAAAAATATGATAAGAAAGCCTATTTAATATAGATTTTAAAAAATATAACTTTTATTCACCTTCACAAACGTTAAGTTCCACTAAAAAATTACTTTAAGACGCGCGGCGTCGGGACGCCGCGAGCGTAATTTTAAAATACCTCTATTTTAAAAACTCTATTAGACCCGGTTTAGCTATTAGGTCATGTTTGATATAGTTTTCGAGTAAATTAATAACAAAGAATTTATTTTTGGTACTACAATTAAGATTTAATTGTAAATAAATTAAAAAAAAATCATCTATAATTTGCAAATTCAAGTCAACAAAAATGTCAACCGTTTGCTTTTTCTCTTATGTCACCAAACACCCAGACAAGTTTGGTGGAAACTTCCTTCACGAACTGCTTGGTGTCTGATGACCATGGTCCAAATGTTTTAAATGCAATTGCCGCAAATACGTAGTTGTTTTTTAAAAATGCATATTTGCGCGTTTAAACTGGGCGTTTTGCAGCAGCAGTCTCTGGTTTCTGGGCCGAGCGTTAGACGTTGGACGGAGCCAAGGTATCCACACAGGTCACGCCCCACGCCAAGGGTCGTCCCAGAAACCAAGGCAAAAGCAAGCAACCATCAGGCCGCTTTCCGTCTGCTGCTGACAAGCCGACAGGTTTGAGGGTTGTCGACATGTTCGCTGTGCCGAGAGCCTTGCGGATTAAATCGTTAAGTGCAGTGTGTCACAAAATTCGGCCAGCAATAGACTGGCAGTGGAGTCCGTGGTGTCCTAATGCGTCGGCAGCAAGGGTGTGGTTGGCATGTCTTTAGCCCCAGTCTTAGACAAATGGCAGTATATGATGAAGTAAGGCAGCCTCGGAAGGAGGTATGTTCTCCAAGTGTCGATCTTTTCTAGTAAAGAGGTTCTTCCGGCACTCATTCACTGTTGCGTAAGGACCCTTGATCTGAAACAATATGTGCATTGTCATTTTATTTAAACAGATTCTGCAACTATCAAATTACAACATTTTGGTGGATCACCTTCACTATTACACACTTACCTATCATACAAAATAATTACAAACTTTAGTAGAATCTGATTAGCCTGTCTATGATATTGCTCCATCTCGTAATAGTTTGAAGCCTTGCGTGGCCATGTTTCTCCCTTGTTGATCGTTTCAAGCTGCGTTTATCGTACCTATCCCATACTATGTCTAATCTAGAAACGTTTTCTTTTGGCTTTGAAGCTTAGCCAGGCCACTCAAGGTGTCAAACTATTACAAGATGGAGCAATATCAGAGGCAAATCAGATTCTACTAAAGTTTGTAATAATTTTCTATGATACGTAACGTAAGTGGGTAATACTGAAGGTTACGTGATCCACCAAAAAGTTGTAATTTGATAGTTGTAGACTCTAAAATGACAATGCACATATTGTTTCAGACCAAGTCGTTGCGCAACGGTGAATGAATGGTCGAAGTACCTACCTCTTTAGGTACCAAAAAAGATCGACAATTGGAGAACATACCTCCTTCGGAGGCTACCTTGGATCAGCATATACTGCGCACAGTGTACCAGGGGCCCATTTCTCGAAGCTACAAGTTACAATTTTCAACTGGTTGTCAATGTCTAATATGACAAGTTGGAAAGAGACTTCCGCTTGTAACTTTCAGTTTTGAGAAATGGGACTCAGGGCGTTCTTGTTTGGAGTCAGGCGTTGGCGTTGGTGCCACACCAAAATTTGCCAAGTCCGTCTTCTTGGGGATGGAAGGAAGAAGGAGACGAATGGGTACCACACTGGTCAGACAACACTGAAGTGGCCAGTATATGCTTAGAAGTTACAAGATGTAAATGTAAATCAGGTTGCAAAAACCGATGCAACTGCATAAAGAGGGTAGAGCCTTTTTTATGCAGTTCCATATGTACCCAGCTGTTTTTGTGAAGGGAATGTATAGTATGAGTATGAGTAATCTGTCAATTAGGACACCACAGACTAAACTATAAGTGCTAACTTTTCAGTGTTGCATACTCTATGGCAGTTCCGACTCAATTATTAATAAGCTCATTATAATTGACTTTAGTTAACTATAATAATTTCAAAAATAGAACTTCATACAATTTATATACTAATTTGCGATAGCTGGCAAATTTTCCTGCATCTGAAACAAATTTTTTTTATCTGTCGCGTTATCGGCCAATCAGAGACGGTTATTACAAACAATTGGTTGCTAGGTAATTCGATGTTGATACAACGGTGAACGACTCTATTGACATTAATTTTAACTTGCATGAATGGTGATATTTCCGTCCATTGATGATGAAGATGATGACTCGTAGAAAAAGTATTGTATACAATAGTGATATAATTAAGCTTTTCACTCTCGTACCGTACTACACATGGTACTCGACTGAAAAGTTTTGTATTATATCACGATTGTATAAAATAATATTATATAAATTTCTTTCAGGATTCACTACAATGAATAAATAACAGGTACAGTCGGTCTTTAGATCGTGTGGTCCGACCCGAATGTTGCCGTTGTCGACACGTCAATAATAATGAATCTTTTTCTATTTATGCATTAACACACCTCTGACACTGGCGATCAAATATATGAAAGAGGCGCGTTCCCCGCAGACAGTTTAAGCTCGCGTAGGTGAACGCGTACTATCCTTTGTGAATAGGCTTTAATATCATATTTTTATATTTATAGAAAAAGCAAACCGTTTGACATTTATCGTGACTTGAATTTGCAACTCACAGAAAATGATTTTTTTTTTATTTCATTTAACATTAAATGGTCATTTTAGTACCAAAACTAAATTCTACGTTATTAATTTACTCGAAAACGATACTAAATATGACCTAATAGCTAAACGGGTTCTAATAGAGTTTTTTAAAATAAAGGTATTATAAAATTACGCTCGCGGCGTCCCGACGCCGCGCGGCTTAAAGTTTTTTTTTATGAAACTTAACGTTAGTAAAGGTGGGTAAAAGTTATATTATTCATAATCTATATTAAATAGGCTTTCATATCGTATTTTTTATTTGTAGAAAAAGCAAACAGTTTGACATTTATGATGACTTGAATTTGTAAATCGTAGATGAAAATTTCAAACTTTAAATTTTTTATTTATTTTATTTACCATTAAATCATAATTTTAGTACCAAAAATGAATTCTACGTTATCGATTTACTCGAAAACGATACCAAACATGACCTATGAACTAAACGGGCTATGTTAGAATTTTTCAAAGCAAGCCGGGTGAAGCGGTACTTTGACCCCCCCCCGAGCCCCAGGGGAGGCTCCCGAAGGCTCCCGATCTTAATCGGCTTATTTTGATATAAGGAACAACTGTGCCAAGTTTCATGCTTTGGTCAAGAAAAAGAAGGTTTGGCCTCTTTTTGTCGATAAACGTCCCCACTAACCCGGTTAAATCTGTACCTGGGCGATTCTCAGGGATGACGTTCGGTGCCTGATTTCGGTGCTGATTTTTATTTACTACTTTATTGATATGTCAGTCAATTTACTAAAATCTAGCCTAAATATAAAAAAATATTGGTGGTGGAGGCCTCCATTAGAACCTTATAGTTTGTAAGAAATTTGACATTTTAAAATCACCGAAATTATGTATGGGCACTGTAATCAATTTGCCCCACCGAATTCAATTTTTTACACATTATTCCACATATCAACTTAATATATAACGTATTATTCAATTTATTGATATTTTTCATTTTAATTCGTTGAAGGGTCATGTAAAAAGGCTCATAATCACGCAATTTAACATGGTAATATGCTAGTCGTTATTGAGTAGAGAATTTTGCACCCATAGTATGGCTTAATTTGCTTAGAAACCTAGTTATTTGTTTTTACAAAGTATATCGTACTATTTAAGTATGAAATGTTAGAAAATAATGGACATTTAATCAGTTTACAACGTGACAATCGAAGTCGGTGGTCCCTTTTTTGATATCGGTGGTCAAAAAATCCACCGAAACCACGGAAATCAACTCCACTGATATCAAATTTTATAGCTTTTTTGGAGATAACTGCAATAGCTTGCATGATACAGATGAGGTGTCATAATGACGTAATAACATACTTTCAAGGATTTATTAGTACTGTACATAACGACAAATGCACTTAAACTATGGGAGTAAATTGATCCACCGAATGTTAAAAAAACATGGGACCAAACCCTGCGAACGATTGAGAAACCTTCAAAAAGTCCCCTTTATAAAACGGTACTTGATCTCCTGAATGGTTAAAACATAGCTAAAACTAACTATATTTGTGCCACTATGTCCCTAATCTACTAATTTGTAAGAGTTCTGCCATGTTTAAAAAATTACACCGAAATCAGTCACTAGCCCGGGACACATGGTAAATTTGTCTTTGCTCGATGAGTTTAGCTGACATATTATTTTTATACAGAAAATATGATAGGTTAACTAATACCTTATACGTGAATATCTATAACAACTGCGATTAACAACTCCATCTTGAGTTATGATTTTTTGTTTTGCAAATTCTGGGTGCGGGACATGCCCACCGAAGGTCATTTTCCGCATTAAATATTTTATTACTTATATTATACATATAATAAATAAATCATTTTATAGTGTACCAAATAGAACAGAGGCTAAAGATTATGCCTGAATTAATTCAGATTTTTAGAACAGTCCGTTTTGACGTTTTTTGCCTTGGACACGTAAAAACGCGCCTCCTGAGAACTGCCCACCTATTACAATTTTATCATTCATTCGGGGATGGGATCGAAAGACCCAATATAAAGTATGCTTCATAAAGAATTAAGTAATACTTCACTTTTGGCTCAGGTGTTGCCACTTGATACAATTGTGTGAAGAAAAAACAATGAGTGGGTATTCACGGTCACTTGGGCTATATAAAGCAAAATCAGCTCACTCTGTTAATGGCAGTTTTCCCCCAACACACTCTTTAAAACTTGTACTCACTTGAACTGAAAGTTTACGAGTGTTCTGGTGTCCTGGTACCTGTACTCGATTCAGCGAGGCTTTGCAGAGGCTGCGCATAAATCGAAAGAGGCTTACGCGGGTGACTGTTTCAGCTCTTATTCCGACGGGAGGCTGCCTCTGTTTCTATTCAATCTACATAAGGACAACATAAAGTACTTTGTCTATCTGTGTTTATAGGTATGTAGTTATACAGTGTGAAAATTTAATACAGGCGACAAAATAAACCAGACATATGTTTTTCCGTTAAGTTATTAAGGGCCACTTGCACCAACGAAAATGGAGGGTTAACCCACCATTTTATATGGAATTTGACAGTTGACAGCCCACTAACCCTAAGTTAAGTGGTTCGTGCAAGTGGGCCTAAGAAGTGTTTTTATGTTTCATCTTGTCAATCCGTAAAGTACCCAGCAACCATGCGGCTGTCCCAAATCAAAACCTAGCAGGGGACGTGTATTTTCAATGCACTTGCTAGGTTTTGATTTAGGACAGCCGCATGTGCTTCAAATATTACAATTGTGTGACAACGAAATACGCACTTTCATAGCAACTATTAACAACCGATGACGGTCAAAGCAAAAAGCTTGACATCGTATTTCGTATCGGCACATTGCGGGCTAGCATTGCTTGCTGAAATTGTAGTGCCGCACCCTCAGCAATCAAGTGCTTGAATGAAAACGAAATTGTGACATTGCAGTGACAAGTTGCCAGTCTCTCGTTTAAACCACAATGTAACGCATATCCCAATAGTCGACTTCTACGACACCCACGGGGAGGGAGGGCCGATGAAATTCTTAATCCGTCAACACACGGGCCATTTCATTTCAATGCATTTTAAGCAAACATTTTCTCAATGTATTTCTTAAATTCTTTGCTAACAACCGTTGAAAACTTCGTCCGTATTTAATTTACACACTGTTTAATTATGTAAGGTGCATTAGGGTAATTCCGAAAGTCATCTAATTACGAAAGTTGCATAAAAATCGCCATTATTTCCATCATATCAAGATTCCCCTTTTGGAATTACCAGAGCATTTCTGTCATTCGGAATTACCCGAATGCACCGTATATACTTTGAAATTTCATAGAATATTAATTTTGTATCTTAGCATTACTTATATATACTAGATTTTTCTCGTAATTTCATGAATAGTTCTTTGGGTAGGTTCGTAAATAGTCTGTAAAAACTGTTAACGAACTGTTTACGCATAGGCCAAGAAAACTTGAATCGCACACCTTGACATCAAAAATAATGTAAATACTTAATCAACTTTTTTGTAAAATTTTTCATCATTTTTTTTGATTCAGATAAAATAAAACTTAATTAATCTATGCACCTATAGTATGAAGGCCACCAATTGACGGTAAAATGACCGTGGATAAATAGTAGTTTTTGGCAGTTAAAGTTGTACTTTATATTTCAGTAGTCAAAATTGCTCCGCCTGTACCTGAAATAAAACTAACTAACTATAAACTAATCCTCTGCGGCATGGTACTGTAGATGCTGGCAGCATTTCTTCAATGTATTGCAATAGGTACTGATTATTTGTGCGAGGAAGCTGCCAGCCCTATGGTCACTGGCGTCACTGGTGGCTTCAATTAATCTTTAAATAGAGTCGTCGCGCTCGGACCCCACAGGCCAAGGCCCACGACACCAAAAGGTACAAAATGATATTCGGGGCCAAGACCCTTCTATTAATTTGGTCTTCTTTAATTTTTCGGCCACCTCTGCGGTCGTGCCGTGCATTGTGCCGTGGAGATGAGACCAGGACAGGGTGTCTACTTACAACAGGTGACGTCCCACACCAGCCAGTACTGTATACCTAATGTTTTAGGATAATGATATATTTATACTTTTGAAAATGTAGTAATCTAGTTAAGCCATAGAAATACAAGAGAGAGCAATTAATTTTTATACTATGACAAAAATTAAAAAAAAAAACTGGCAATTAATACCCATCGTTAACTTGTTGGGTTGCCTACTCAATGTTTCATCTTTTAATTTGTTCAATATTGTTTAAGGCGACCACCCATTAAGCCGAGCACAAATTACTTTATGAAGAGGAAGCTGGAAGGAAATTGACAACATCATTTTACGATAATTATTACCGTTCAAAACGCCCATTAACTGACGATACGCCTCTGGTTGCTGCCCGTTCTATAAAATATACTTTACAAGAAAGTAATCTTAATAAGCCTACTGTTGGCATATATTTGCATTTTCAATTTAGTTAACATTGTGGCAGTGAAACCTTTAACGTTATAAAGACGAAGGAATAAATTCGTGTGTGTGTTTTTAGCTACACTTAAGACTATGTGCATGGTCGTGTCGCTACATTAATTGAGTTAGTCTAGTATAATAGGGGTGTATCGGTATTTACTGGGGGCGGGCTTAATGAGTGGCTTGTTGTAGTTTGACAGAGTGATTTAATATCGCGGCGTGATCGTTTCAGTAAATCGGGATTAGTGGGGGAGACCGAACCGTGAATTATTGCGGGAAAGTGCTGCGTACTCGTTTCGGGAATTATTAATCTACGTCAATATTAATGCTGGCTGGAATTGGATGTATATTACAATATTGACTGTTACTGCTTCTGAAGCAAATCTTATACGAACATGACTTTCAATTTTCTGTATTTCAAATCTGAAATTCTTATTTTAATCTGAATGCCATAGACAGATATTTATTTCAGTTTAGTTGACATGACAAGCTTGTAGCCTACGTATTATAGTTTTTGATACAATAAATAACTGACTTTTAAGAGAAATAAGCTGAAGCAAATAAACCATTTATATTATTACGTTTCTTATGATAAACATCGCAGCAAGTTAATGCACATAATTGTCCCGTATTAAAGCGCAGGTAATCAGAGTCTTAAGTTCTTGCTCTACTGACAGACCTATGTAAATGCTTATACTCGAAGTCTCATAACTTAAGTGGTCCATATTAAATATGAGAATGTTAAAGCAGGTACAAGAAACAAAACCATGCAAGCAAGCCTCGCGAACGTAACAAATGCGTATTCCATCCAGCTCTTTAGATGTCTTATAGAAGGCTACATATGCACCATAATTCGTTACTTTTAAGGTTGATTCTATAGAATCAATGTAAAAGAGATATGATGTTCTTTGCTTAATAGTAGATAATGCAGTTATAATACGTGCAGTCGCGTGGGACGGCGCTTAAGAGCATATCCATTTATATCTGTGCTCTTTGTATCTGTATGATACATTTGGGAACAAAAGTTGCTTTATACAATTTTGATAATGGCTGTTTGTCATTTTTGTTTAGCTCTGAGAAAATTGCTATGGTTCCTTAAGAGCTACGGTAAATATTTGTTTATGAGAGTAGATTAGATAGAGATGGATATATTATATCTTTCTGTTACACATAGCAATTGTTAGAATATTTATGTGTTCTAAATAGTGTTTGATTGTGCAATAAATCCCTTTCAATCACATTACCAATGCCTCGTAAAGATTTATTTTATCGTTTGAAAGTACCGGTTTTATACTACGCTAGTTTCACTAAATTTAATTCCAGAATTAACAGGTAAAGTCTCTCCTAACTTAGCTTACCGCATAGCTAACATTATGGGAACATTGATTCTCGCGTTCTCTACCAAATGTCTCCAAGTTACAAGTAGGTGTGACAGTCCCATAAAGTATTCCTTGTAGACTCCGCACTATAATCCTACTAAATAGTTGCCATTGTTGCCAGTCACCAGTCACATAATTATATATGTAGGTATTCTCTGATACTGACAAATGAATACATATACCCTAAGTTATATCTAGCATCATTATTTAGGTCTATGGTACCTTCGTCATTTGTATTTTTCAAATTTGGTTGTTATTTGTGATTTGATTTGCGTGTGCCCTTGATGCGATAATTATTCAATTCAATTTTCCATGGACGCTGCCATAATAAAATTAAAACTTAAATACTTTTCGTCCTTCTTATAAGCGACAATATCCGACCTTTTATTTGAAGAAGTCACATAGCGTCAATCGAAAAAAGTTTAACTGCACAACGATCATTTTAGGAGCACATACGATACGAGTATGTATAAATTACATGACATTCAAAACAATACTGCATTAAAACGTTTTATTTAATATTGATTAGGCTATATAATATAAATATGGATAGTTTATTATAATGAAAACAGGGTATATAAATAAATTTGGTACTTAACTATGAAATCTAAAACTAAACCTAAAATAAATAAAACTAATCTTAAAATAAATAACTGAAAACGATTCCCCTGCGACATGGTAACATAGATGCTGGCAGGATTTTCTTGCTGTAATGTAATACTGATTCTTTATGCGAGGAAGTTGCCAGCTACTAATCCCAATATAGGTACTAGAGAAGTGGGTTATGTGCTTATCTAAGGTGATTAGGTACAATCAGTTACTAGGTAACGTTATTAAGTAGAAACAACTTTTTTTTAAATTTCTCGTTGCGATTTGCAGGTAAATCGATCAGTCTAATAAGTGATCTGTGGATAGCAACAACGGTCGTTCTAATTGTGTTAATCCAGTTTTCGGTCCCTTACTATTAAATACCTGTCTTATGAATATTTAGATCGGTATTTACTTAATTCATAATTCATTATCATGCCGCGCCAGGTACATGGATTCGCCATTTACGTTTCAGTTAGTACCTAATTATCTAAAGAAGACTGTCCATGTAGTGATATGGCAATATCTATAAATATAATATTTTGTACTTATTTAGGTATCACATTATAATGATACGGGTCCTAATGGTGGGGTTTTCATATTTAATTTGCTGCAATGCAAGAGCCATAAATTATATGTACCTAGGTACTATACATATCTCCATTGGTTTGGTTTAAATATTGATTCTCCAGTCCATTCTATTAAGGACATAAAAGGTTGTATTGAAATATGCATATAATACTCCTTAAAATAATCGGCGTGAAGTTAGCAGCCTAAAGTTATCTGCCTATGGTAACCCGACCAAATGAAAAAGTCGAAAATTTTAAATGCGTTAAAACAATAAAATATGCGATTTCAAGGTCTCAAGTACTCTTAAAGGATATTTTTAGTCAAATATCATCACAAAATGATATAAAAAATACAAAAATTGCAAAAATACACAGGCAGCTAACTTCACAACATAGCTGCCTAAAAGAAATTAATAAATTTTCACATGAAGCTGAGTACATTACACTTTGTGTTTGGCATCATTAGAAGCGTCATAAAAGTGGTTATAAACGAGGAAATTTTCATAAAGATTGAAAGAACACGACTGGGTCAAACGAACTGAAAATAGTTATCTGCCTAAGGAAGAAACTCATTTTTGACAATTTTCCACATGAAGCTGAGTACATTACACTTTGTGTTTGGCATCATTAGAAGCGTCCTAAAAATGGTTATAAACGAGGCAATTTTCATAAAGATTGAAAGAACGCGACTGGGTCAAACGAACTGAAAATAGTTATCTGCCTAAGGAAGAAACTCATTTTTGACAATTTTCCACATGAAGCTGAGTACATTACACTTTGTGTTTGGCATCATTAGAAGCGTCCTAAAAATGGTTATAAACGAGGCAATTTTCATAAAGATTGAAAGAACACGACTGGGTCAAACGAGCTGAAAATAGTTATCTGCCTAAGGAAAATAATAGTTTTTGAAAATTTTCCACATGAAGCTGAGTACATTACACTTTGTATTTGGTATCATTAGAAGCGTCCTAAAAATGGTTATAAACGAGGCAATTTTCATAAAGATTGAAAGAACATGACTGGGTCAAACTAACTGAAAATAGTTATCTGCCTAAGGACGAAACTCATTTTTGACAATTTTCCACATGAAGCTGAGTACATTACACTTTGTATTTGGCATCATTAGAAGCGTCCTAAAAATGTTTATAAACGAGGCAATTCTCATAAAGATTGAAAGAACACGACTGGGTCAAACGAACTGAAAATAGTTATCTGCCTAAGGAAGAAACTCATTTTTGACAATTTTCCACATGAAGCTGAGTACATTACACGTTGTGTTTGGCATCATTAGAAGCGTCCTAAAAATGTTTACAAACGAGGCAATTTTCATAAAGATTGAAAGAACATGACTGGGTCAAACTAACTGAAAATAGTTATCTGCCTAAGGACGAAACTCATTTTTGACAATTTTCCACATGAAGCTGAGTACATTACACTTTGTGTTTGGCATCATTAGAAGCGTCCTAAAAATGTTTATAAACAGGCAATTTTCATAAAGATTGAAAGAACAAGACTGGGTCAAACGAGCTGAAAATAGTTATCTGCCTAAGGAAGAAACTCATTTTTGACAATTTTCCACATGAAGCTGAGTACATTACACTTTGTGTTTGGCATCATTAGAAGCGTCCTAAAAATGGTTATAAACGAGGCAATTTTCATAAAGATTGAAAGAACACGACTGGGTCAAACGAACTGAAAATAGTTATCTGCCTAAGGAAGAAACTCATTTTTGACAATTTTCCACATGAAGCTGAGTACATTACACTTTGTGTTTGGCATCATTAGAAGCGTCCTAAAAATGGTTATAAACGAGGCAATTTTCATAAAGATTGAAAGAACACGACTGGGTCAAACGAGCTGAAAATAGTTATCTGCCTAAGGAAAATAATAGTTTTTGAAAATTTTCCACATGAAGCTGAGTACATTACACTTTGTATTTGGTATCATTAGAAGCGTCCTAAAAATGGTTATAAACGAGGCAATTTTCATAAAGATTGAAAGAACATGACTGGGTCAAACTAACTGAAAATAGTTATCTGCCTAAGGACGAAACTCATTTTTGACAATTTTCCACATGAAGCTGAGTACATTACACTTTGTGTTTGGCATCATTAGAAGCGTCATAAAAATGTTTATAAACAAGGCAATTTTCATAAAGATTGAAAGAACACGACTGGGTCAAACGAACTGAAAATAGTTATCTGCCTAAGGAAGAAACTCATTTTTGACAATTTTCCACATGAAGCTGAGTACATTACACTTTGTATTTGGCATCATTAGAAGCGTCCTAAAAATGGTTATAAACGAGGCAATTTTCATAAAGATTAAAAGAACACGACTGGGTCAAACGAGCTGAAAATAGTTATCTGCCTAAGGAAAATAATAGTTTTTGAAAATTTTCCACATGAAGCTGAGTACATTACACTTTGTATTTGGTATCATTAGAAGCGTCCTAAAAATGGTTATAAACGAGGCAATTTTCATAAAGATTGAAAGAACATGACTGGGTCAAACTAACTGAAAATAGTTATCTGCCTAAGGACGAAACTCATTTTTGACAATTTTCCACATGAAGCTGAGTACATTACACTTTGTGTTTGGCATCATTAGAAGCGTCATAAAAATGTTTATAAACAAGGCAATTTTCATAAAGATTGAAAGAACACGACTGGGTCAAACGAACTGAAAATAGTTATCTGCCTAAGGAAGAAACTCATTTTTGACAATTTTCCACATGAAGCTGAGTACATTACACTTTGTATTTAGCATCATTAGAAGCGTCCTAAAAATGGTTATAAACGAGGCAATTTTCATAAAGATTGAAAGAACACGACTAGGTCAAACGAACTGAAAATAGTTATCTGCCTAAGGAAGAAACTCATTTTTGACAATTTTCCACATGAAGCTGAGTACATTACACTTTGTGTTTGGCATTATTAGAAGCGTCCTAAAAATAGTTATAAACGAGGCAATTTTCATAAAGATTGAAAGAACACGACTGGGTCAAACGAGCTGAAAATAGTTATCTGCCTAAGGAAAATAATAGTTTTTGAAAATTTTCCACATGAAGATGAGTACATTACACTTTGTATTTGGTATCATTAGAAGCGTCCTAAAAATGGTTATAAAAGAGGCAATTTTCATAAAGATTGAAAGAACATGACTGGGACAAACTAATTGAAAATAGTTATCTGCCTAAGGACGAAACTCATTTTTGACAATATTCCACATGAAGCTGAGTACATTACACTTTGTATTTGGCATCATTAGAAGCGTCCTAAAAATGTTTATAAACGAGGCAAATTTAATAAAGATTGAAAGAATACGACTGGGTCAAACGAACTGAAAATAGTTATCTGCCTAAGGAAGAAACTCAATTTTGACAATTTTCCACATGAAGCTGAGTACATTACACTTTGTGTTAGGCATCATTAGAAGCGTCCTAAAAATGGTTATAAACGAGGCAATTTTCATAAAGATTGAAAGAACACGACTGGGTCAAACGAGCTGAAAATAGTTATCTGCCTAAGGAAAATAATAGTTTTTGAAAATTTTCCACATGAAGCTGAGTACGTACTTACGTACGTACTTTGTATTTGGTATCATTAGAAGCGTCCTAAAAATGGTTATAAACGAGGCAATTTTCATAAAGATTGAAAGAACATGACTGGGTCAAACTAACTGAAAATAGTTATCTGCCTAAGGACGAAACTCATTTTTGACAATTTTCCACATGAAGCTGAGTACATTACACTTTGTGTTTGGCATCATTAGAAGCGTCCTAAAAATGGTTATAAACAAGGCAATTTTCATAAAGATTGAAAGAACACGACTGGGTCAAACGAACTGAAAATAGTTATCTGCCTAAGGAAGAAACTCATTTTTGACAATTTTCCACATGAAGCTGAGTACATTACACTGTGTGTTTGGCATCATTAGAAGCGTCCTAAAAATGGTTATAAACAAGGAAATTTTCATAAAGATTGAAAGAACACGACTGGGTCAAACGAACTGAAAATAGTTATCTGCCTAAGGAAGAAACTCATTTTTGACAATTTTCCACATGAAGCTGAGTACATTACACTTTGTGTTTGGCATCATTAGAAGAGTACTAAAAATGTTTATAAACAAGGCAATTTTCATAAAGATTGAAAGAACACGACTGGGTCAAACGAACTGAAAATAGTTATCTGCCTAAGGAAGAAACTCATTTTTGACAATTTTCCACATGAAGCTGAGTACATTACACTTTGTGTTTGGCATTATTAGAAGCGTCCTAAAAATGGTTATAAACGAGGCAATTTTCATAAAGATTGAAAGAACACGACTGGGTCAAACAAGCTGAAAATAGTTATCTGCCTAAGGAAAATAATAGTTTTTGAAAATTTTCCACATGAAGCTGAGTACATTACACTTTGTATTTGGTATCATTAGAAGCGTCCTAAAAATGGTTATAAACGAGGCAATTTTCATAAAGATTGAAAGAACATGACTGGGTCAAACTAATTGAAAATAGTTATCTGCCTAAGGACGAAACTCATTTTTGACAATTTTCCACATGAAGCTGAGTACATTACACTTTGTATTTGGCATCATTAGAAGCGTCCTAAAAATGTTTATAAACGAGGCAAATTTCATAAAGATTGAAAGAATACGACTGGGTCAAACGAACTGAAAATAGTTATCTGCCTAAGGAAGAAACTCATTTTTGACAATTTTCCACATGAAGCTGAGTACATTACACTTTGTGTTTGGCATCATTAGAAGCGTCCTAAAAATGGTTATAAACGAGGCAATTTTCATAAAGATTGAAAGAACACGACTGGGTCAAACGAACTGAAAATAATTATCTGCCTAAGGAAAATAATAGTTTTTGAAAATTTTCCACATGAAGCTGAGTACATTACACTTTGTATTTGGAATCATTAGAAACGTCCTAAAAATTTTTATAAACGAGGCAATTTTCATAAAGATTGAAAGAACATGACTGGGTCAAACGAACTGAAAATAGTTATCTGCCTAAGGACGAAACTCATTTTTGACAATTTTTCACATGAAGCTGAGTACATTACACTTTGTGTTTGGCATCATTAGAAGCGTCCTAAAAATGTTTATAAACGAGGCAATTTTCATAAAGATTGAAAGAACACGACTGGGTCAACGAACTGAAAATTTTTATCTGCCTAAGGAAGAAACTCAGTTTTGACAATTTTCCACATGAAGCTGAGTACATTACACATTGTTTTTGGCATCATTAGAAGCGTCCTAAAAATGTTTATAAACAAGGCAATTTTCATAAAGATTGAAAGAACACGACTGGGTCAAACGAACTGAAAATAATTATCTGCCTAAGGAAGAAACTCATTTTTGACAATTTTCCACATGAAGCTGAGTACATTACACTTTGTGTTTGGCATCATTAGAAGCGTCCTAAAAATGGTTATAAACGAGGCAATTTTCATTAAGATTGAAAGAACACGACTGGGTCAAACGAACTGAAAATAGTTATCTGCCCAAGGAAGAAACTCATTTTTGACAATTTTCCACATAAAGCTGAGTACATTACACTTTGTGTTTGGCATCATTAGAAGCGTCCTAAAAATGTTTATAAACGAGGCAATTTTCATAAAGATTGAAAGAACATGACTGGGTCAAACGACCTGATAATAGTTATCTGCCTAAGGAAGAAACTCATTTTTGACAATTTTCCACATGAAGCTGAGTACATTACACTTTGTGTTTGGCATCATTAGAAGCGTCCTAAAAATGGTTATAAACGAGGCAGTTTTCATAAAGATTGAAAGAACACGACTGGGTCAAACGAACTGAAAATAGTTATCTGCCCAAGGAAGAAACTCATTTTTGACAATTTTCCACATGAAGCTGAGTACATTACACTTTGTGTTTGGCATCATTAGAAGCGTCCTAAAAATGTTTATAAACGAGGCAATTTTCATAAAGATTGAAAGAACATGACTGGGTCAAACGACCTGATAATAGTTATCTGCCTAAGGAAGAAACTCATTTTTGACAATTTTCCAGTACATTACACTTTGTGTTTGGCATCATTAGAAGCGTCCTAAAAATGTTTATAAAAGAGGCAATTTTCATAAAGATTGAAAGAACATGACTAGGTCAAACGAACTGAAAATAGTTATCTGCCTAAGGAAAATAATAGTTTTTGAAAATTTTCCACATGAAGCTGAGTACATTACACTTTGTATTTGGTATCATTACAAGCGTCCTAAAAATGGTTATAAACGAGACAATTTTCATAAAGATTGAAAGAACATGACTGGGTCAAACTAACTGAAAATAGTTATCTGCCTAAGGACGAAACTTATTTTTGACAATTTTCCACATGAAGCTGAGTACATTACACTTTGTGTTTGGCATCATTAGAAGCGTCCTAAAAATGTTTATAAACGAGGCAATTTTCATAAAGATTGAAAGAACACGACTGGGTCAAACGAACTTAAAATAGTTATCTGCCTAAGGAAGAAACTCATTTTTGACAATTTTCCACATGAAGCTGAGTACATTACACTTTGTGTTTGGCATCATTAGAAGCGTCCTAAAAATGTTTATAAACGAGGCAATTTTCATAAAGATTGAAAGAACACGACTGGGTCAAACGAACTGAAAATAGTTATCTGCCTAAGGAAGAAACTCATTTTTGACAATTTTCCACATGAAGCTGAGTACATTACACTTTGTGTTTGGCATCATTAGAAGCGTCCTAAAAATGTTTATAAACGAGGCAATTTTCATAAAGATTGAAAGAACACGACTGGGTCAAACGAACTGAAAATAGTTATCTGCCTAAGGAAGAAACTCATTTTTGACAATTTTCCACATGAAGCTGAGTACATTACACTTTGTGTTTGGCATCATTAGAAGCGTCCTAAAAATGTTTATAAACAAGGCAATTTTCATAAAGATTGAAAGAACATGACTGGGTCAAACGACCTGATAATAGTTATCTGCCTAAGGAAGAAACTCATTTTTGACAATTTTCCACATGAAGCTGAGTACATTACACTTTGTGTTTGGCATCATTAGAAGCGTCCTAAAAATGTTTATAAACAAGGCAATTTTCATAAAGATTGAAAGAACATGACTGGGTCAAACGACCTGATAATAGTTATCTGCCTAAGGAAGAAACTCATTTTTGACAATTTTCCACATGAAGCTGAGTACATTACACTTTGTATTTGGTATCATTAGAAGCGTCCTAAAAATGGTTATAAACGAGGCAATTTTCATAAAGATTGAAAGAATATGACTGGGTCAAACTAACTGAAAATAGTTATCTGCCTAAGGACGAAACTCATTTTTGACAATTTTCCACATGAAGCTGAGTACATTACACTTTGTGTTTGGCATCATTAGAAGCGTCCTAAAAATGTTTATAAACGAGGCAATTTTCATAAAGATTGAAAGAACACGACTGGGTCAAACGAACTGAAAATAGTTATCTGCCTAAGGAAGAAACTCGTTTTTGACAATTTTCCACATGAAGCTGAGTACATTAAACTTTGTGTTTGGCATCATTAGAAGCGTCCTAAAAATGTTTAAAAACGAGGCAATTTTCATAAAGATTGAAAGAACACGACTGGGTCAAACGAACTGAAAATAGTTATCTGCCTAAGGAAGAAACTCATTTTTGACAATTTTCCACATGAAGCTGAGTACATTACACTTTGTATTTGGTATCATTAGAAGCGTCCTAAAAATGGTTATAAACGAGGCAATTTTCATAAAGATTGAAAGAACATGACTGGGTCAAACTAACTGAAAATAGTTATCTGCCTAAGGACGAAACTCATTTTTGACAATTTTCCACATGAAGCTGAGTACATTACACTTTGTATTTGGCATCATTAGAAGCGTCCTAAAAATGTTTATAAACGAGGAAATTTTCATAAAGATTGAAAGAACACGACTGGGTCAAACGAACTGAAAATAGTTATCTGCCTAAGGAAGAAACTCATTTTTGACAATTTTCCACATGAAGCTGAGTACATTACACTTTGTGTTTGGCATCATTAGAAGCGTCCTAAAAATGGTTATAAACAAGGCAATTTTCATAAAGATTGAAAGAACACGACTGGGTCAAACGAACTGAAAATAGTTATCTGCCTAAGGAAGAAACTCATTTTTGACAATTTTCCACATGAAGCTGAGTACATTACACTTTGTGTTTGGCATCATTAGAAGCGTCCTAAAAATGGTTATAAACGAGGCAATTTTCATAAAGATTGAAAGAACACGACTGGGTCAAACGAACTGAAAATAGTTATCTGCCTAAGGAAGAAACTCATTTTTGACAATTTTCCACATGAAGCTGAGTACATTACACTTTGTGTTTGGCATCATTAGAATCGTCCTAAAAATGGTTATAAACGAGGCAATTTTCATAAAGATTGAAAGAACACGACTGGGTCAAACGAACTGAAAATAGTTATCTGCCTAAGGAAGAAACTCATTTTTGACAATTTTCCACATGAAGCTGAGTACATTACACTTTGTGTTTGGCATCATTAGAAGAGTACTAAAAATGTTTATAAACAAGGCAATTTTCATAAAGATAGAAAGAACACGACTGGGTCAAACGAACTGAAAATAGTTATCTGCCTAAGGAAGAAACTCATTTTTGACAATTTTCCACATGAAGCTGAGTACATTACACTTTGTGTTTGGCATTATTAGAAGCGTCCTAAAAATGGTTATAAACGAGGCAATTTTCATAAAGATTGAAAGAACACGACTGGGTCAAACGAGCTGAAAATAGTTATCTGCCTAAGGAAAATAATAGATTTTGAAAATTTTCCACATGAAGCTGAGTACATTACACTTTGTATTTGGTATCATTAGAAGCGTCCTAAAAATGGTTATAAACGAGGCAATTTTCATAAAGATTGAAAGAACATGACTGGGTCAAACTAACTGAAAATAGTTATCTGCCTAAGGACGAAACTCATTTTTGACAATTTTCCACATGAAGCTGAGTACATTACACTTTGTATTTGGCATCATTAGAAGCGTCCTAAAAATGTTTATAAACGAGGAAATTTTCATAAAGATTGAAAGAACACGACTGGGTCAAACGAACTGAAAATAGTTATCTGCCTAAGGAAGAAACTAATTTTTGACAATTTTCCACATGAAGCTGAGTACATTACACTTTGTGTTTGGCATCATTAGAAGAGTCCTAAAAATGTTTATAAACAAGGCAATTTTCATAAAGATTGAAAGAACACGACTGGGTCAAACGAACTGAAAATAGTTATCTGCCTAAGGAAGAAACTCATTTTTGACAATTTTCCACATGAAGCTGAGTACATTACACTTTGTATTTGGCATCATTAGAAGCGTCCTAAAAATGGTTATAAACGAGGCAATTTTCATAAAGATTGAAAGAACACGACTGGGTCAAACGAGCTGAAAATAGTTATCTGCCTAAGGAAAATAATAGTTCTTGAAAATTTTCCACATGAAGCTGAGTACATTACACTTTGTATTTGGTATCATTAGAAGCGTCCTAAAAATGGTTATAAACAATGCAATTTTCATAAAGATTGAAAGAACATGACTGGGTCAAACTAACTGAAAATAGTTATCTGCCTAAGGACGAAACTCATTTTTGACAATTTTCCACATGAAGCTGAGTACATTACACTTTGTATTTGGCATCATTAGAAGCGTCCTAAAAATGTTTATAAACGAGGAAATTTTCATAAAGATTGAAAGAACACGACTGGGTCAAACGAACTGAAAATAGTTATCTGCCTAAGGAAGAAACTCATTTTTGACAATTTTCCACATGAAGCTGAGTACATTACACTTTGTGTTTGGCATCATTAGAAGCGTCCTAAAAATGGTTATAAACAAGGCAATTTTCATAAAGATTGAAAGAACACGACTGGGTCAAACGAACTGAAAATAGTTATCTGCCTAAGGAAGAAACTCATTTTTGACAATTTTCCACATGAAGCTGAGTACATTACACTTTGTGTTTGGCATCATTAGAAGCGTCCTAAAAATGGTTATAAACGAGGCAATTTTCATAAAGATTGAAAGAACACGACTGGGTCAAACGAACTGAAAATAGTTATCTGCCTAAGGAAGAAACTCATTTTTGACAATTTTCCACATGAAGCTGAGTACATTACACTTTGTGTTTGGCATCATTAGAATCGTCCTAAAAATGGTTATAAACGAGGCAATTTTCATAAAGATTGAAAGAACACGACTGGGTCAAACGAACTGAAAATAGTTATCTGCCTGAGGAAGAAACTAATTTTTGACAATTTTCCACATGAAGCTGAGTACATTACACTTTGTGTTTGGCATCATTAGAAGAGTACTAAAAATATTTATAAACTAGGCAATTTTCATAAAGATAGAAAGAACACGACTGGGTCAAACGAACTGAAAATAGTTATCTGCCTAAGGAAGAAACTCATTTTTGACAATTTTCCACATGAAGCTGAGTACATTACACGTTGTGTTTGGCATCATTAGAAGCGTCCTAAAAATGTTTATAAACGAGGCAATTCTCATAAAGATTGAAAGAACACGACTGGGTCAAACGAGCTGAAAATAGTTATCTGCCTAAGGAAAATAATAGTTTTTGAAAATTTTCCACATGAAGCTGAGTACATTACACTTTGTATTTGAAATCATTAGAAACGTCCTAAAAATGGTTATAAACGAGGCAATTTTCATAAAGATTGAAAGAACATGACTGGGTCAAACGAACTGAAAATAGTTATCTGCCTAAGGACGAAACTCATTTTTGACAATTTTTCACATGAAGCTGAGTACATTACACTTTGTATTTGGCATCATTAGAAGCGTCCTAAAAATGTTTATAAACGAGGCAATTTTCATAAAGATGGATGAATACGACTGGGTCAAACGAACTGAAAATAGTTATCTGCCTAAGGAAGAAACTCATTTTTGACAATTTTCCACATGAAGCTGAGTACATTACACTTTGTGTTTGGCATCATTAGAAGCGTCCTAAAAATGTTTATAAACAAGGCAATTTTCATAAAGATTGAAAGAACATGACTGGGTCAAACGAACTGAAAATAGTTATCTGCCTAAGGAAGAAACTCATTTTTGACAATTTTCCACGTGAAGCTGAGTACATTACACTTTGTGTTTGGCATCATTAGAAGCGTCCTAAAAATGTTTATAAACGAGGCAATTTTCATAAAGATTAAAAGAACATGACTGGGTCAAACGAACTGAAAATAGTTGTCTGCCTAAGGAAGAAACTAATTTTTGAAGATTTTCCACATGAAGCTGAGTACATTACACTTTGTGTTTGGCATCATTAGAAGCGTCCTAAAAATGTTTATAAACGAGGCAATTTTCATAAAGATTGAAAGAACAGGACTGGGTCAAACGAACTGAAAATAGTTATCTGACAATTTTCCACATGAAGCTGAGTACATTACACTTTGTGTTTGGCATCATTAGAAGCGTCCTAAAAATGTTTATAAACGATGCAATTTTCATAAAGATTGAAAGAACATGACTGGGTCAAACGAACTGAAAATAGTTATCTGCCTAAGGAAGAAACTCATTTTTGACAATTTTCCACATGAAGCTGAGTACATTACACTTTGTGTTTGGCATCATTAGAAGCGTCCTAAAAATGGTTATAAACGAGGCAATTTTCATAAAGATTGAAAGAACACGACTGGGTCAAACGAGCTGAAAATAGTTATCTGCCTAAGGAAAATAATAGTTTTTGAAAATTTTCCACATGAAGCTGAGTACATTACACTTTGTATTTGGTATCATTAGAAGCGTCCTAAAAATGGTTATAAACGAGGCAATTTTCATAAAGATTGAAAGAACATGACTGGGTCAAACTAACTGAAAATAGTTATCTGCCTAAGGACGAAACTCATTTTTGACAATTTTCCACATGAAGCTGAGTACATTACACTTTGTATTTGGCATCATTAGAAGCGTCCTAAAAATGTTTATAAACGAGGCAATTTTCATAAAGATTGAAAGAACACGACTGGGTCAAACGAACTGAAAATAGTTATCTGCCTAAGGAAGAAACTCATTTTTGACAATTTTCCACATGAAGCGGAGTACATTACACGTTGTGTTTGGCATCATTAGAAGCGTCCTAAAAATGTTTATAAACGAGGCAATTTTCATAAAGATTGAAAGAACATGACTGGGTCAAACGAACTGAAAATAGTTATCTGCCTAAGGAAGAAACTCATTTTTGACAATTTTCCACATGAAGCTGAGTACATTACACTTTGTGTTTGGAACCATTAGAAGCGTCCTAAAAATGTTTATAAACGAGGCAATTTTCATAAAGATTGAAAGAACACGACTGGGTCAAACGAACTGAAAATAGTTATCTGCCTAAGGAAGAAACTCATTTTTGACAATTTTCCACATGAAGCTGAGTACATTACACTTTGTGTTTGGCATCATTAGAAGAGTCCTAAAAATGTTTATATACGAGGCAATTTTCATAAAGATTGAAAGAACACGACTGAGTCAAACGAACTGAAAATAGTTATCTGCCTAAGGAAGAAACTCATTTGTGACAATTTTCCACATGAAGCTGAGTACATTACACTTTGTGTTTGGCATCATTAGAAGCGTCCTAAAAATGTTTATAAACGAGGCAATTTTCATAAAGATTGAAAGAACGAAGAAATGATTTTTAAGACGCTTTTAATGATGCCAAACACAAAGTGTAATGTACTCAGCTTCATGTGGAAAATTGTCAAAAATGAGTTTCTTCCTTAGGCAGATAAATATTTTCAGTTCGTTTGACCCAGTCATGTTCTTTCAATCTTTATGAAAATTGCCTTGTTTATAAACATTTTTAGGACGCTTCTAATGATGCCAAACACAAAGTGTAATGTACTCAGCTTCATGTGGAAAATTGTCAAAAATGAGTTTCGTCCTTAGGCAGATAACAATTTTCAGTTAGTTTGACCCAGTCATGTTCTTTCAATCTTATGAAAATTGCCTCGTTTATAACCATTTCTAGGACGCTTCTAATGATACCAAATACAAAGTGTAATGTACTCAGCTTGATGTGGAAAATTTTCAAAAACTATTATTTTCCTTAGGCAGATAACTATTTTCAGCTCGTTTGACCCAGTCGTGTTCTTTCAATCTTTATGAAAATTGCCTCGTTTATAACCATTTTTAGGACGCTTCTAATAATGCCAAACACAAAGTGTAATGTACTCAGCTTCATGTGGAAAATTGTCAAAAATGAGTTTCTTCCTTAGGCAGATAACTATTTTCAGTTCGTTTGACCCAGTCGTGTTCTTTCAATCTTTATGAAAATTGCCTTGTTTATAAACATTTTTAGGACTCTTCTAATGATGCCAAACACAAAGTGTAATGTACTCAGCTTCATGTGGAAAATTGTCAAAAATGAGTTTCTTCCTTAGGCAGATAACTATTTTCAGTTCGTTTGACCCAGTCTTGTTCTTTCAATCTTTATGAAAATTGCCTCGTTTATAAACATTTTTAGGACGCTTCTAATGATGCCAAACACAAAGTGTAATGTACTCAGCTTCATGTGGAAAATTGTCAAAAATGAGTTTCTTCCTTAGGCAGATAACTATTTTCAGTTCGTTTGACCCAGTCGTGTTCTTTCAATCTTTATGAAAAATTCCTCGTTTATAAACATTTTTAGGACGCTTCTAATGATGCCAAATACAAAGTTTAATGTACTCAGCTTCAGGTGGAAAATTGTCAAAAATGAGTTTCGTCCTTAGGCAGATAACTATTTTCAGTTAGTTTGACCCAGTCATGTTCTTTCAATCTTTATGAAAATTGCCTCGTTTATAACCATTTTTAGGACGCTTCTAATGATGCCAAATACAAAGTGTAATGTACTCAGCTTCATGTGGAAAATTGTCAAAAATGAGTTTCTTCCTTAGGCAGATAACTATTTTCAGTTCGTTTGACCCAGTCGTGTTTTTTCAATCTTTATGAAAATTGCCTTGTTTATAAACATTTTTAGGACTCTTCTAATGATGCCAAACACAAAGTGTAATCTACTCAGCTTCATGTGGAAAATTGTCAAAAATGAGTTTCTTCCTTAGGCAGATAACTATTATCAGGTCGTTTGACCCAGTCATGTTCTTTCAATCTTTATGAAAATTGCCTCGTTTATAACCATTTTTAGGACGCTTCTAATGGTGCCAAATACAAAGTGTAATGTACTCAGCTTCATGTGGAAAATTGTCAAAAATGAGTTTCTTCCTTAGGCAGATAACTATTTTCAGTTCGTTTGACCCAGTCGTGTTTTTTCAATCTTTATGAAAATTGCCTTGTTTATAAACATTTTTAGGACTCTTCTAATGATGCCAAACACAAAGTGTAATCTACTCAGCTTCATGTGGAAAATTGTCAAAAATGAGTTTCTTCCTTAGGCAGATAACTATTATCAGGTCGTTTGACCCAGTCATGTTCTTTCAATCTTTATGAAAATTGCCTCGTTTATAAACATTTTTAGGACGCTTCTAATGATGCCAAACACAAAGTGTAATGTACTCAGCTTCATGTGGAAAATTGTCAAAAATGAGTTTCTTCCTTAGGCAGATAACTATTTTCATTTCGTTTGACCCAGTCGTGTTCTTTCAATCTTTATGAAAATTGCCTCGTTTATAAACATTTTTAGGACGCTTCTAATGATGCCAAACACAAAGTGTAATCTACTCAGCTTCATGTGGAAAATTGTCAAAAATGAGTTTCTTCCTTAGGCAGATAACTATTTTCAGTTCGTTTGACCCAGTCATGTTCTTTCAATCTTTATGAAAATTGCCTCGTTTATAAACATTTTTAGGACGCTTCTAATGATGCCAAACACAAAGTGTAATGTACTCAGCTTCATGTGGAAAATTGTCAAAAATGAGTTTCTTCCTTAGGCAGATAACTATTTTCAGTTCGTTTGACCCAGTCGTGTTCTTTCAATCTTTATGAAAATTGCCTCGTTTATAAACATTTTTAGGGCGCTTCTAATGATGCCAAACACAAAGTGTAATAAACTCAGCTTCATGTGGAAAATTGTCAAAAATAAGTTTCGTCCTTAGGCAGATAACTATTTTCAGTTAGTTTGACCCAGTCATGTTCTTTCAATCTTTATGAAAATTGCCTCGTTTATAACCATTTTTAGGACGCTTCTAATGATACCAAATACAAAGTGTAATGTACTCGGCTTCATGTGGAAAATTTTCAAAAACTATTATTTTCCTTAGGCAGATAACTATTTTCAGCTCGTTTGACCCAGTAGTGTTCTTTCAATCTTTATGAAAATTGCCTCGTTTATAACCATTTTTAGGACGCTTCTAATGATGCCAAATACAAAGTGTAATGTATTCAGCTTCATGTGGAAAATTGTCAAAAATGAGTTTCTTCCTTAGGCAGATAACTATTTTCAGTTCGTTTGACCTAGTCATGTTCTTTCAATCTTTATGAAAATTGCCTCTTTTATAAACATTTTTAGGACGCTTCTAATGATGCCAAACACAAAGTGTAATGTACTCAGCTTCATGTGGAAAATTGTCAAAAATGAGTTTCTTCCTTAGGCAGATAACTATTATCAGGTCGTTTGACCCAGTCATGTTCTTTCAATCTTTATGAAAATTGCCTCGTTTATAAACATTTTTAGGACGCTTCTAATGATGCCAAACACAAAGTGTAATGTACTCAGCTTCATGTGGAAAATTGTCAAAAATGAGTTTCTTCCTTAGGCAGATAACTATTTTCAGTTCGTTTGACCCAGTCATGTTCTTTCAATCTATATGAAAATTGCCTCGTTTATAAACATTTTTAGGACGCTTCTAATGATGCCAAACACAAAGTGTAATGTACTCAGCTTCATGTGGAAAATTGTCAAAAATTAGTTTCTTCCTTAGGCAGATAACTATTTTCAGTTCGTTTGACCCAGTCGTGTTCTTTCAATCTTTATGAAAATTGCCTCGTTTATAAACATTTTTAGGACGCTTTTAATGATGCCAAACACAAAGTGTAATGTACTCAGCTTCATGTGGAAAATTGTCAAAAATGAGTTTCTTCCTTAGGCAGATAACTATTTTCAGTTCGTTTGACCCAGTCGTGTTCTTTCAATCTTTATGAAAATTGCCTCGTTTATAAACATTTTTAGGACGCTTCTAATGATGCTAAACACAAAGTGTAATGTACTCAGCTTCATGTGGAAAATTGTCAAAAATGAGTTTCTTCCTTAGGCAGATAAATATTTTCAGTTCGTTTGACCCAGTCATGTTCATTCAATCTCTATGAAAATTGCCTCGTTTATAACCATTTTTAGGACGCTTCTAATGATGCCAAACACAAAGTGTAATGTACTCAGCTTCATGTAGAAAATTGTCAAAAATTAGTTTTTTCCTTAGTCAGATAACTATTTTCAGTTCGTTTGACCCAGTCGTGTTCTTTCAATCTTAATGAAAATTATTTAGTTAATAAACATTTTTAAGACGCTTCTAATGGTGCCAAACACAAAGTGTATGTACTCAGCTTCATGTGGAAAATTGTCAAAAATGAGTTTCTTCCTTAGGCAGATAAATATTTTCAGTTCGTTTGACCCAGTCATGTTCTTTCAATCTTTATGAAAATTGCCTTGTTTATAAACATTTTTAGGACGCTTCTAATGATGCCAAACACAAAGTGTAATATACTCAGCTTCATGTGGAAAATTGTCAAAAATGAGTTTCTTCCTTAGGCAGATAACTATTTTCAGTTCGTTTGACCCAGTCACATTCTTTCAATCTTTATGAAAATTGCCTCGTTTATAAACATTTTTGGGACGCTTCTAATGATGCCAAACACAAAGTGTAATGTACTCAGCTTCATGTGGAAAATTGTCAAAAATGAGTTTCTTCCTTAGGCAGATAACTATTTTCAGTTCGTTTGACCCAGTCGTGTTCTTTCAATCTTTATGAAAATTGCCTCGTTTATAAAGATTTTTAGGACGCTTCTAATGATGCCAAACGCAAAGTGTAATGTACTCAGCTTCATGTGGAAAATTGTCAAAAATGAGTTTCTTCCTTAGGCAGATAACTATTTTCAGTTCGTTTGACCCAGTCATGTTCTTTCAATCTTTATGAAAATTGCCTCGTTTATAAACATTTTTAGGACGCTTCTAATGATGCCAAACACAAAGTGTAATGTACTCAGTTTCATGTGGAAAATTGTCAAAAATGAGTTTCTTCCTTAGGCAGATAACTATTTTCAGTTCGTTTGACCCAGTCATGTTCTTTCAATCTTTATGAAAATTGCCTCGTTTATAAACATTTTTAGGACGCTTCTAATGATGCCAAACACAAAGTGGAATGTACTCAGCTTCATGTGGAAAATTGTCAAAAATTAGTTTCTTCCTTAGGCAGATAACTATTTTCAGTTCGTTTGACCCAGTCATGTTCTTTCAATCGTTATGAAAATTGCCTCGTTAATAAACATTTTTAGGACGCTTAATGATGCCAAACACAAAGTGTAATGTACTCAGCTTCATGTGGAAAATTGTCAAAAATGAGTTTCTTCCTTAGGCAGATAACTATTTTCAGTTCGTTTGACCCAGTCGTGTTCTTTCAATCTTTATGAAAATTGCCTCGTTTATAAACATTTTTAGGACGCTTCTAATGATGCTAAACACAAAGTGTAATGTACTCAGCTTCATGTGGAAAATTGTCAAAAATGAGTTTCTTCCTTAGGCAGATAAATATTTTCAGTTCGTTTGACCCAGTCATGTTCTTTCAATCTCTATGTAAATTGCCTCGTTTATAACCATTTTTAGGACGCTTCTAATGATGCCAAACACAAAGTGTAATGTACTCAGCTTCACGTAGAAAATTGTCAAAAATTAGTTTTTTCCTTAGTCAGATAACTATTTTCAGTTCGTTTGACCCAGTCGTGTTCTTTCAATCTTAATGAAAATTACCTAGTTAATAAACATTTTTAAGACGCTTCTAATGGTGCCAAACACAAAGTGTAATGTACTCAGCTTCATGTGGAAAATTGTCAAAAATGAGTTTCTTCCTTAGGCAGATAAATATTTTCAGTTCGTTTGACCCAGTCATGTTCTTTCAATCTTTATGAAAATTGCCTTGTTTATAAACATTTTTAGGACGCTTCTAATGATGCCAAACACAAAGTGTAATATACTCAGCTTCATGTGGAAAATTGTCAAAAATGAGTTTCTTCCTTAGGCAGATAACTATTTTCAGTTCGTTTGACCCAGTCACGTTCTTTCAATCTTTATGAAAATTGCCTCGTTTATAAACATTTTTAGGACGCTTCTAATGATGCCAAACACAAAGTGTAATGTACTCAGCTTCATGTGGAAAATTGTCAAAAATGAGTTTCTTCCTTAGGCAGATAACTATTTTCAGTTCGTTTGACCCAGTCGTGTTCTTTCAATCTTTATGAAAATTGCCTCGTTTATAAAGATTTTTAGGACGCTTCTAATGATGCCAAACACAAAGTGTAATGTACTCAGCTTCATGTGGAAAATTGTCAAAAATTAGTTTCTTCCTTAGGCAGATAACTATTTTCAGTTCGTTTGACCCAGTCATGTTCTTTCAATCTTTATGAAAATTGCCTCGTTTATAAACATTTTTAGGACGCTTCTAATGATGTCAAACACAAAGTGTAATGTACTCAGCTTCATGTGGAAAATTGTCAAAAATGAGTTTCTTCCTTAGGCAGATAACTATTTTCAGTTCGTTTGACCCAGTCATGTTCTTTCAATCTTTATGAAAATTGCCTCGTTTATAAACATTTTTAGGACGCTTCTAATGATGCCAAACATAAAGTGTAATGTACTCAGCTTCATGTGGAAAATTGTCAAAAATGAGTTTCTTCCTTAGGCAGATAACTATTTTCAGTTCGTTTGACCCAGTCATGTTCTTTCAATCTTTATGAAAATTGCCTCGTTTATAAACATTTTTAGGACGCTTCTAATGATGCCAAACACAAAGTGTAATATACTCAGCTTCATGTGGAAAATTGTCAAAAATGAGTTTCTTCCTTAGGCAGATAACTATTTTCAGTTCGTTTGACCCAGTCGTGTTCTTTCAATCTTTATGAAAATTGCCTCGTTTATAAAGATTTTTAGGACGCTTCTAATGATGCCAAACACAAAGTGTAATGTACTCAGCTTCATGTGGAAAATTGTCAAAAATGAGTTTCTTCCTTAGGCAGATAACTATTTTCAGTTCGTTTGACCCAGTCATGTTCTTTCAATCTTTATGAAAATTGCCTCGTTTATAAACATTTTTAGGACGCTTCTAATGATGCCAAACACAAAGTGTAATGTACTCAGTTTCATGTGGAAAATTGTCAAAAATGAGTTTCTTCCTTAGGCAGATAACTATTTTCAATTCGTTTGACCCAGTCATGTTCTTTCAATCTTTATGAAAATTGCCTCGTTTATAAACATTTTTAGGACGCTTCTAATGATGCCAAACACAAAGTGGAATGTACTCAGCTTCATGTGGAAAATTGTCAAAAATGAGTTTCTTCCTTAGGCAGATAACTATTTTCAGTTCGTTTGACCCAGTCATGTTCTTTCAATCTTTATGAAAATTGCTTCGTTAATAAACATTTTTAGGACGCTTCTAATGATGCCAAACACAAAGTGTAATGTACTCAGCTTCATGTGGAAAATTGTCAAAAATGAGTTTCTTCCTTAGGCAGATAACTATTTTCAGTTCGTTTGACCCAGTCTTGTTCTTTCAATCTTTATGAAAATTGCCTCGTTTATAAACATTTTTAGGACGCTTCTAATGATGCTAAACACAAAGTGTAATGTACTCAGCTTCATGTGGAAAATTGTCAAAAATGAGTTTCTTCCTTAGGCAGATAAATATTTTCAGTTCGTTTGACCCAGTCATGTTCTTTCAATCTCTATGAAAATTGCCTCGTTTATAACCATTTTTAGGACGCTTCTAATGATGCCAAACACAAAGTTTAATGTACTCAGCTTCATGTAGAAAATTGTCAAAAATTAGTTTTTTCCTTAGTCAGATAACTATTTTCAGTTCGTTTGACCCAGTCGTGTTCTTTCAATCTTAATGAAAATTACCTAGTTAATAAACATTTTTAAGACGCTTCTAATGGTGCCAAACACAAAGTGTAATGTACTCAGCTTCATGTGGAAAATTGTCAAAAATGAGTTTCTTCCTTAGGCAGATAAATATTTTCAGTTCGTTTGACCCAGTCATGTTCTTTCAATCTTTATGAAAATTGCCTTGTTTATAAACATTTTTAGGACGCTTCTAATGATGCCAAACACAAAGTGTAATATACTCAGCTTCATGTGGAAAATTGTCAAAAATGAGTTTCTTCCTTAGGCAGATAACTATTTTCAGTTCGTTTGACCCAGTCACGTTCTTTCAATCTTTATGAAAATTGCCTTGTTTATAAACATTTTTAGGACGCTTCTAATGATGCCAAACACAAAGTGTAATGTACTCAGCTTCATGTGGAAAATTGTCAAAAATGAGTTTCTTCCTTAGGCAGATAACTATTTTCAGTTCGTTTGACCCAGTCGTGTTCTTTCAATCTTTATGAAAATTGCCTCGTTTATAAAGATTTTTAGGACGCTTCTAATGATGCCAAACAGAAAGTGTAATGTACTCAGCTTCATGTGGAAAATTGTCAAAAATGAGTTTCTTCCTTAGGCAGATAACTATTTTCAGTTCGTTTGACCCAGTCGTGTTCTTTCAATCTTTATGAAAATTGCCTCGTTTATAAACATTTTTAGGACGCTTCTAAAGATGCTAAACACAAAGTGTAATGTACTCAGCTTCATGTAGAAAATTGTCAAAAATTAGTTTTTTCCTTAGTCAGATAACTATTTTCAGTTCGTTTGACCCAGTCGTGTTCTTTCAATCTTAATGAAAATTACCTAGTTAATAAACATTTTTAAGACGCTTCTAATGATGCCAAACACAAAGTGTAATGTACTCAGCTTCATGTGGAAAATTGTCAAAAATGATTTTCTTCCTTAGGCAGATAAATATTTTCAGTTCGTTTGACCCAGTCATGTTCTTTTAATCTCTATGAAAATTGCCTCGTTTATAACCATTTTTAGGACGCTTCTAATGATGCCAAACACAAAGTGTAATGTACTCAGCTTCATGTAGAAAATTGTCAAAAATTAGTTTTTTCCTTAGTCAGATAACTATTTTCAGTTCGTTTGATCCAGTCGTGTTCTTTCAATCTTAATGAAAATTACCTAGTTAATAAACATTTTTAAGACGCTTCTAATGGTGCCAAACACAAAGTGTAATGTACTCAGCTTCATGTGGAAAATTGTCAAAAATGAGTTTCTTCCTTAGGCAGATAAATATTTTCAGTTCGTTTGACCCAGTCATGTTCTTTCAATCTTTATGAAAATTGCCTTGTTTATAAACATTTTTAGGACGCTTCTAATGATGCCAAACACAAAGTGTAATGTACTCAGCTTCATGTGGAAAATTGTCAAAAATGAGTTTCTTCCTTAGGCAGATAACTATTTTCAGTTCGTTTGACCCAGTCATGTTCTTTCAATCTTTATGAAAATTGCCTCGTTTATAAACATTTTTAGGACGCTTCTAATGATGCCAAACACAAAGTGTAATGTACTCAGCTTCATGTGGAAAATTGTCAAAAATGAGTTTCTTCCTTAGGCAGATAACTATTTTCAGTTCGTTTGACCCAGTCGTGTTCTTTCAATCTTTATGAAAATTGCCTCGTTTATAAAGATTTTTAGGACGCTTCTAATGATGCCAAACACAAAGTGTAATGTACTCAGCTTCATGTGGAAAATTGTCAAAAATGAGTTTCTTCCTTAGGCAGATAACTATTTTCAGTTCGTTTGACCCAGTCGTGTTCTTTCAATCTTTATGAAAATTGCCTCGTTTATAAACATTTTTAGGACGCTTCTAATGATGCCAAACACAAAGTGTAATGTACTCAGCTTCATGTGGAAAATTGTCAAAAATGAGTTTCTTCCTTAGGCAGATAACTATTTTCAGTTCGTTTGACCCAGTCATGTTCTTTCAATCTTTATGAAAATTGCCTCGTTTATAAAGATTTTTAGGACGCTTCTAATGATGCCAAACACAAAGTGTAATGTACTCAGCTTCATGTGGAAAATTGTCAAAAATGAGTTTCTTCCTTAGGCAGATAACTATTTTCAGTTCGTTTGACCCAGTCGTGTTCTTTCAATCTTTATGAAAATTGCCTCGTTTATAAAGATTTTTAGGACGCTTCTAATGATGCCAAACACAAAGTGTAATGTACTCAGCTTCATGTGGAAAATTGTCAAAAATGAGTTTCTTCCTTAGGCAGATAACTATTTTCAGTTCGTTTGACCCAGTCATGTTCTTTCAATCTTTATGAAAATTGCCTCGTTTATAAACATTTTTAGGACGCTTCTAATGATGCCAAACACAAAGTGTAATGTACTCAGTTTCATGTGGAAAATTGTCAAAAATGAGTTACTTCCTTAGGCAGATAACTATTTTCAGTTCGTTTGACCCAGTCATGTTCTTTCAATCTTTATGAAAATTGCCTCGTTTATAAACATTTTTAGGACGCTTCTAATGATGCCAAACACAAAGTGTAATGTACTCAGCTTCATGTGGAAAATTGTCAATAATGAGTTTCTTCCTTAGGCAGATAACTATTTTCAGTTCGTTTGACCCAGTCATGTTCTTTCAATCTTTATGAAAATTGCTTCGTTAATAAACATTTTTAGGACGCTTCTAATGATGCCAAACACAAAGTGTAATGTACTCAGCTTCATGTGGAAAATTGTCAAAAATGAGTTTCTTCCTTAGGCAGATAACTATTTTCAGTTCGTTTGACCCAGTCTTGTTCTTTCAATCTTTATGAAAATTGCCTCGTTTATAAACATTTTTAGGACGCTTCTAATGATGCTAAACACAAAGTGTAATGTACTCAGCTTCATGTGGAAAATTGTCAAAAATGAGTTTCTTCCTTAGGCAGATAAATATTTTCAGTTCGTTTGACCCAGTCATGTTCTTTCAATCTCTATGAAAATTGCCTCGTTTATAACCATTTTTAGGACGCTTCTAATGATGCCAAACACAAAGTTTAATGTACTCAGCTTCATGTAGAAAATTGTCAAAAATTAGTTTTTTCCTTAGTCAGATAACTATTTTCAGTTCGTTTGACCCAGTCGTGTTCTTTCAATCTTAATGAAAATTACCTAGTTAATAAACATTTTTAAGACGCTTCTAATGGTGCCAAACACAAAGTGTAATGTACTCAGCTTCATGTGGAAAATTGTCAAAAATGAGTTTCTTCCTTAGGCAGATAAATATTTTCAGTTCGTTTGACCCAGTCATGTTCTTTCAATCTTTATGAAAATTGCCTTGTTTATAAACATTTTTAGGACGCTTCTAATGATGCCAAACACAAAGTGTAATATACTCAGCTTCATGTGGAAAATTGTCAAAAATGAGTTTCTTCCTTAGGCAGATAACTATTTTCAGTTCGTTTGACCCAGTCACGTTCTTTCAATCTTTATGAAAATTGCCTTGTTTATAAACATTTTTAGGACGCTTCTAATGATGCCAAACACAAAGTGTAATGTACTCAGCTTCATGTGGAAAATTGTCAAAAATGAGTTTCTTCCTTAGGCAGATAACTATTTTCAGTTCGTTTGACCCAGTCGTGTTCTTTCAATCTTTATGAAAATTGCCTCGTTTATAAAGATTTTTAGGACGCTTCTAATGATGCCAAACAGAAAGTGTAATGTACTCAGCTTCATGTGGAAAATTGTCAAAAATGAGTTTCTTCCTTAGGCAGATAACTATTTTCAGTTCGTTTGACCCAGTCGTGTTCTTTCAATCTTTATGAAAATTGCCTCGTTTATAAACATTTTTAGGACGCTTCTAAAGATGCTAAACACAAAGTGTAATGTACTCAGCTTCATGTAGAAAATTGTCAAAAATTAGTTTTTTCCTTAGTCAGATAACTATTTTCAGTTCGTTTGACCCAGTCGTGTTCTTTCAATCTTAATGAAAATTACCTAGTTAATAAACATTTTTAAGACGCTTCTAATGATGCCAAACACAAAGTGTAATGTACTCAGCTTCATGTGGAAAATTGTCAAAAATGATTTTCTTCCTTAGGCAGATAAATATTTTCAGTTCGTTTGACCCAGTCATGTTCTTTTAATCTCTATGAAAATTGCCTCGTTTATAACCATTTTTAGGACGCTTCTAATGATGCCAAACACAAAGTGTAATGTACTCAGCTTCATGTAGAAAATTGTCAAAAATTAGTTTTTTCCTTAGTCAGATAACTATTTTCAGTTCGTTTGATCCAGTCGTGTTCTTTCAATCTTAATGAAAATTACCTAGTTAATAAACATTTTTAAGACGCTTCTAATGGTGCCAAACACAAAGTGTAATGTACTCAGCTTCATGTGGAAAATTGTCAAAAATGAGTTTCTTCCTTAGGCAGATAAATATTTTCAGTTCGTTTGACCCAGTCATGTTCTTTCAATCTTTATGAAAATTGCCTTGTTTATAAACATTTTTAGGACGCTTCTAATGATGCCAAACACAAAGTGTAATGTACTCAGCTTCATGTGGAAAATTGTCAAAAATGAGTTTCTTCCTTAGGCAGATAACTATTTTCAGTTCGTTTGACCCAGTCATGTTCTTTCAATCTTTATGAAAATTGCCTCGTTTATAAACATTTTTAGGACGCTTCTAATGATGCCAAACACAAAGTGTAATGTACTCAGCTTCATGTGGAAAATTGTCAAAAATGAGTTTCTTCCTTAGGCAGATAACTATTTTCAGTTCGTTTGACCCAGTCGTGTTCTTTCAATCTTTATGAAAATTGCCTCGTTTATAAAGATTTTTAGGACGCTTCTAATGATGCCAAACACAAAGTGTAATGTACTCAGCTTCATGTGGAAAATTGTCAAAAATGAGTTTCTTCCTTAGGCAGATAACTATTTTCAGTTCGTTTGACCCAGTCGTGTTCTTTCAATCTTTATGAAAATTGCCTCGTTTATAAACATTTTTAGGACGCTTCTAATGATGCCAAACACAAAGTGTAATGTACTCAGCTTCATGTGGAAAATTGTCAAAAATGAGTTTCTTCCTTAGGCAGATAACTATTTTCAGTTCGTTTGACCCAGTCATGTTCTTTCAATCTTTATGAAAATTGCCTCGTTTATAAAGATTTTTAGGACGCTTCTAATGATGCCAAACACAAAGTGTAATGTACTCAGCTTCATGTGGAAAATTGTCAAAAATGAGTTTCTTCCTTAGGCAGATAACTATTTTCAGTTCGTTTGACCCAGTCGTGTTCTTTCAATCTTTATGAAAATTGCCTCGTTTATAAAGATTTTTAGGACGCTTCTAATGATGCCAAACACAAAGTGTAATGTACTCAGCTTCATGTGGAAAATTGTCAAAAATGAGTTTCTTCCTTAGGCAGATAACTATTTTCAGTTCGTTTGACCCAGTCATGTTCTTTCAATCTTTATGAAAATTGCCTCGTTTATAAACATTTTTAGGACGCTTCTAATGATGCCAAACACAAAGTGTAATGTACTCAGTTTCATGTGGAAAATTGTCAAAAATGAGTTACTTCCTTAGGCAGATAACTATTTTCAGTTCGTTTGACCCAGTCATGTTCTTTCAATCTTTATGAAAATTGCCTCGTTTATAAACATTTTTAGGACGCTTCTAATGATGCCAAACACAAAGTGTAATGTACTCAGCTTCATGTGGAAAATTGTCAATAATGAGTTTCTTCCTTAGGCAGATAACTATTTTCAGTTCGTTTGACCCAGTCATGTTCTTTCAATCTTTATGAAAATTGCCTCGTTAATAAACATTTTTAGGACGCTTCTAATGATGCCAAACACAAAGTGTAATGTACTCAGCTTCATGTGGAAAATTGTCAAAAATGAGTTTCTTCCTTAGGCAGATAACTATTTTCAGTTCGTTTGACCCAGTCGTGTTCTTTCAATCTTTATGAAAATTGCCTCGTTTATAAACATTTTTAGGACGCTTCTAATGATGCTAAACACAAAGTGTAATGTACTCAGCTTCATGTGGAAAATTGTCAAAAATGAGTTTCTTCCTTAGGCAGATAAATATTTTCAGTTCGTTTGACCCAGTCATGTTCATTCAATCTCTATGAAAATTGCCTCGTTTATAACCATTTTTAGGACGCTTCTAATGATGCCAAACACAAAGTGTAATGTACTCAGCTTCATGTAGAAAATTGTCAAAAATTAGTTTTTTCCTTAGTCAGATAACTATTTTCAGTTCGTTTGACCCAGTCGTGTTCTTTCAATCTTAATGAAAATTATTTAGTTAATAAACATTTTTAAGACGCTTCTAATGGTGCCAAACACAAAGTGTATGTACTCAGCTTCATGTGGAAAATTGTCAAAAATTAGTTTCTTCCTTAGGCAGATAAATATTTTCAGTTCGTTTGACCCAGTCATGTTCTTTCAATCTTTATGAAAATTGCCTTGTTTATAAACATTTTTAGGACGCTTCTAATGATGCCAAACACAAAGTGTAATATACTCAGCTTCATGTGGAAAATTGTCAAAAATGAGTTTCTTCCTTAGGCAGATAACTATTTTCAGTTCGTTTGACCCAGTCACGTTCTTTCAATCTTTATGAAAATTGCCTCGTTTATAAACATTTTTAGGACGCTTCTAATGATGCCAAACACAAAGTGTAATGTACTCAGCTTCATGTGGAAAATTGTCAAAAATGAGTTTCTTCCTTAGGCAGATAACTATTTTCAGTTCGTTTGACCCAGTCGTGTTCTTTCAATCTTTATGAAAATTGCCTCGTTTATAAACATTTTTAGGACGCTTCTAATGATGCCAAACACAAAGTGTAATGTACTCAGCTTCATGTGGAAAATTGTCAAAAATGAGTTTCTTCCTTAGGCAGATAACTATTTTCAGTTCGTTTGACCCATTCATGTTCTTTCAATCTTTATGAAAATTGCCTCGTTTATAAACATTTTTAGGACGCTTCTAATGATGCCAAACACAAAGTGTAATGTACTCAGTTTCATGTGGAAAATTGTCAAAAATGAGTTTCTTCCTTAGGCAGATAACTATTTTCAGTTCGTTTGACCCAGTCATGTTCTTTCAATCTTTATGAAAATTGCCTCGTTTATAAACATTTTTAGGACGCTTCTAATGATGCCAAACACAAAGTGGAATGTACTCAGCTTCATGTGGAAAATTGTCAAAAATTAGTTTCTTCCTTAGGCAGATAACTATTTTCAGTTCGTTTGACCCAGTCATGTTCTTTCAATCTTTATGAAAATTGCCTCGTTAATAAACATTTTTAGGACGCTTCTAATGATGCCAAACACAAAGTGTAATGTACTCAGCTTCATGTGGAAAATTGTCAAAAATGAGTTTCTTCCTTAGGCAGATAACTATTTTCAGTTCGTTTGACCCAGTCATGTTCTTTCAATCTTTATGAAAATTGCCTTGTTTATAAACATTTTTAGGACGCTTCTAATGATGCCAAACACAAAGTGTAATATACTCAGCTTCATGTGGAAAATTGTCAAAAATGAGTTTCTTCCTTAGGCAGATAACTATTTTCAGTTCGTTTGACCCAGTCATGTTCTTTCAATCTTTATGAAAATTGCCTCGTTTATAAAGATTTTTAGGACGCTTCTAATGATGCCAAACACAAAGTGTAATGTACTCAGCTTCATGTGGAAAATTGTCAAAAATGAGTTTCTTCCTTAGGCAGATAACTATTTTCAGTTCGTTTGACCCAGTCGTGTTCTTTCAATCTTTATGAAAATTGCCTCGTTTATAAAGATTTTTAGGACGCTTCTAATGATGCCAAACACAAAGTGTAATGTACTCAGCTTCATGTGGAAAATTGTCAAAAATGAGTTTCTTCCTTAGGCAGATAACTATTTTCAGTTCGTTTGACCCAGTCATGTTCTTTCAATCTTTATGAAAATTGCCTCGTTTATAAACATTTTTAGGACGCTTCTAATGATGCCAAACACAAAGTGTAATGTACTCAGTTTCATGTGGAAAATTGTCAAAAATGAGTTACTTCCTTAGGCAGATAACTATTTTCAGTTCGTTTGACCCAGTCATGTTCTTTCAATCTTTATGAAAATTGCCTCGTTTATAAACATTTTTAGGACGCTTCATATGATGCCAAACACAAAGTGTAATGTACTCAGCTTCATGTGGAAAATTGTCAATAATGAGTTTCTTCCTTAGGCAGATAACTATTTTCAGTTCGTTTGACCCAGTCATGTTCTTTCAATCTTTATGAAAATTGCCTCGTTAATAAACATTTTTAGGACGCTTCTAATGATGCCAAACACAAAGTGTAATGTACTCAGCTTCATGTGGAAAATTGTCAAAAATGAGTTTCTTCCTTAGGCAGATAACTATTTTCAGTTCGTTTGACCCAGTCGTGTTCTTTCAATCTTTATGAAAATTGCCTCGTTTATAAACATTTTTAGGACGCTTCTAATGATGCTAAACACAAAGTGTAATGTACTCAGCTTCATGTGGAAAATTGTCAAAAATGAGTTTCTTCCTTAGGCAGATAAATATTTTCAGTTCGTTTGACCCAGTCATGTTCATTCAATCTCTATGAAAATTGCCTCGTTTATAACCATTTTTAGGACGCTTCTAATGATGCCAAACACAAAGTGTAATGTACTCAGCTTCATGTAGAAAATTGTCAAAAATTAGTTTTTTCCTTAGTCAGATAACTATTTTCAGTTCGTTTGACCCAGTCGTGTTCTTTCAATCTTAATGAAAATTATTTAGTTAATAAACATTTTTAAGACGCTTCTAATGGTGCCAAACACAAAGTGTATGTACTCAGCTTCATGTGGAAAATTGTCAAAAATGAGTTTCTTCCTTAGGCAGATAAATATTTTCAGTTCGTTTGACCCAGTCATGTTCTTTCAATCTTTATGAAAATTGCCTTGTTTATAAACATTTTTAGGACGCTTCTAATGATGCCAAACACAAAGTGTAATATACTCAGCTTCATGTGGAAAATTGTCAAAAATGAGTTTCTTCCTTAGGCAGATAACTATTTTCAGTTCGTTTGACCCAGTCACGTTCTTTCAATCTTTATGAAAATTGCCTCGTTTATAAACATTTTTAGGACGCTTCTAATGATGCCAAACACAAAGTGTAATGTACTCAGCTTCATGTGGAAAATTGTCAAAAATGAGTTTCTTCCTTAGGCAGATAACTATTTTCAGTTCGTTTGACCCAGTCGTGTTCTTTCAATCTTTATGAAAATTGCCTCGTTTATAAACATTTTTAGGACGCTTCTAATGATGCCAAACACAAAGTGTAATGTACTCAGCTTCATGTGGAAAATTGTCAAAAATGAGTTTCTTCCTTAGGCAGATAACTATTTTCAGTTCGTTTGACCCAGTCATGTTCTTTCAATCTTTATGAAAATTGCCTCGTTTATAAACATTTTTAGGACGCTTCTAATGATGCCAAACACAAAGTGTAATGTACTCAGTTTCATGTGGAAAATTGTCAAAAATGAGTTTCTTCCTTAGGCAGATAACTATTTTCAGTTCGTTTGACCCAGTCATGTTCTTTCAATCTTTATGAAAATTGCCTCGTTTATAAACATTTTTAGGACGCTTCTAATGATGCCAAACACAAAGTGGAATGTACTCAGCTTCATGTGGAAAATTGTCAAAAATTAGTTTCTTCCTTAGGCAGATAACTATTTTCAGTTCGTTTGACCCAGTCATGTTCTTTCAATCTTTATGAAAATTGCCTCGTTAATAAACATTTTTAGGACGCTTCTAATGATGCCAAACACAAAGTGTAATGTACTCAGCTTCATGTGGAAAATTGTCAAAAATGAGTTTCTTCCTTAGGCAGATAACTATTTTCAGTTCGTTTGACCCAGTCATGTTCTTTCAATCTTTATGAAAATTGCCTTGTTTATAAACATTTTTAGGACGCTTCTAATGATGCCAAACACAAAGTGTAATATACTCAGCTTCATGTGGAAAATTGTCAAAAATGAGTTTCTTCCTTAGGCAGATAAATATTTTCAGTTCGTTTGACCCAGTCATGTTCTTTCAATCTCTATGTAAATTGCCTCGTTTATAACCATTTTTAGGACGCTTCTAATGATGCCAAACACAAAGTGTAATGTACTCAGCTTCATGTGGAAAATTGTCAAAAATGAGTTTCTTCCTTAGGCAGATAACTATTTTCAGTTCGTTTGACCCAGTCGTGTTCTTTCAATCTTTATGAAAATTGCCTCGTTTATAAAGATTTTTAGGACGCTTCTAATGATGCCAAACACAAAGTGTAATGTACTCAGCTTCATGTGGAAAATTGTCAAAAATGAGTTTCTTCCTTAGGCAGATAACTATTTTCAGTTCGTTTGACCCAGTCATGTTCTTTCAATCTTTATGAAAATTGCCTCGTTTATAAACATTTTTAGGACGCTTCTAATGATGCCAAACACAAAGTGTAATGTACTCAGTTTCATGTGGAAAATTGTCAAAAATGAGTTTCTTCCTTAGGCAGATAACTATTTTCAGTTCGTTTGACCCAGTCATGTTCTTTCAATCTTTATGAAAATTGCCTCGTTTATAAACATTTTTAGGACGCTTCTAATGATGCCAAACACAAAGTGGAATGTACTCAGCTTCATGTGGAAAATTGTCAAAAATTAGTTTCTTCCTTAGGCAGATAACTATTTTCAGTTCGTTTGACCCAGTCATGTTCTTTCAATCTTTATGAAAATTGCCTCGTTAATAAACATTTTTAGGACGCTTCTAATGATGCCAAACACAAAGTGTAATGTACTCAGCTTCATGTGGAAAATTGTCAAAAATGAGTTTCTTCCTTAGGCAGATAACTATTTTCAGTTCGTTTGACCCAGTCGTGTTCTTTCAATCTTTATGAAAATTGCCTCGTTTATAAACATTTTTAGGACGCTTCTAATGATGCTAAACACAAAGTGTAATGTACTCAGCTTCATGTGGAAAATTGTCAAAAATGAGTTTCTTCCTTAGGCAGATAAATATTTTCAGTTCGTTTGACCCAGTCATGTTCTTTCAATCTCTATGTAAATTGCCTCGTTTATAACCATTTTTAGGACGCTTCTAATGATGCCAAACACAAAGTGTAATGTACTCAGCTTCACGTAGAAAATTGTCAAAAATTAGTTTTTTCCTTAGTCAGATAACTATTTTCAGTTCGTTTGACCCAGTCGTGTTCTTTCAATCTTAATGAAAATTACCTAGTTAATAAACATTTTTAAGACGCTTCTAATGGTGCCAAACACAAAGTGTAATGTACTCAGCTTCATGTGGAAAATTGTCAAAAATGAGTTTCTTCCTTAGGCAGATAAATATTTTCAGTTCGTTTGACCCAGTCATGTTCTTTCAATCTTTATGAAAATTGCCTTGTTTATAAACATTTTTAGGACGCTTCTAATGATGCCAAACACAAAGTGTAATATACTCAGCTTCATGTGGAAAATTGTCAAAAATGAGTTTCTTCCTTAGGCAGATAACTATTTTCAGTTCGTTTGACCCAGTCACGTTCTTTCAATCTTTATGAAAATTGCCTCGTTTATAAACATTTTTAGGACGCTTCTAATGATGCCAAACACAAAGTGTAATGTACTCAGCTTCATGTGGAAAATTGTCAAAAATGAGTTTCTTCCTTAGGCAGATAACTATTTTCAGTTCGTTTGACCCAGTCGTGTTCTTTCAATCTTTATGAAAATTGCCTCGTTTATAAAGATTTTTAGGACGCTTCTAATGATGCCAAACACAAAGTGTAATGTACTCAGCTTCATGTGGAAAATTGTCAAAAATTAGTTTCTTCCTTAGGCAGATAACTATTTTCAGTTCGTTTGACCCAGTCATGTTCTTTCAATCTTTATGAAAATTGCCTCGTTTATAAACATTTTTAGGACGCTTCTAATGATGTCAAACACAAAGTGTAATGTACTCAGCTTCATGTGGAAAATTGTCAAAAATGAGTTTCTTCCTTAGGCAGATAACTATTTTCAGTTCGTTTGACCCAGTCATGTTCTTTCAATCTTTATGAAAATTGCCTCGTTTATAACCATTTTTAGGACGCTTCTAATGATGCCAAACATAAAGTGTAATGTACTCAGCTTCATGTGGAAAATTGTCAAAAATGAGTTTCTTCCTTAGGCAGATAACTATTTTCAGTTCGTTTGACCCAGTCATGTTCTTTCAATCTTTATGAAAATTGCCTCGTTTATAAACATTTTTAGGACGCTTCTAATGATGCCAAACACAAAGTGTAATATACTCAGCTTCATGTGGAAAATTGTAAAAAATGAGTTTCTTCCTTAGGCAGATAACTATTTTCAGTTCGTTTGACCCAGTCGTGTTCTTTCAATCTTTATGAAAATTGCCTCGTTTATAAAGATTTTTAGGACGCTTCTAATGATGCCAAACACAAAGTGTAATGTACTCAGCTTCATGTGGAAAATTGTCAAAAATGAGTTTCTTCCTTAGGCAGATAACTATTTTCAGTTCGTTTGACCCAGTCATGTTCTTTCAATCTTTATGAAAATTGCCTCGTTTATAAACATTTTTAGGACGCTTCTAATGATGCCAAACACAAAGTGTAATGTACTCAGTTTCATGTGGAAAATTGTCAAAAATGAGTTTCTTCCTTAGGCAGATAACTATTTTCAGTTCGTTTGACCCAGTCATGTTCTTTCAATCTTTATGAAAATTGCCTCGTTTATAAACATTTTTAGGACGCTTCTAATGATGCCAAACACAAAGTGGAATGTACTCAGCTTCATGTGGAAAATTGTCAAAAATGAGTTTCTTCCTTAGGCAGATAACTATTTTCAGTTCGTTTGACCCAGTCATGTTCTTTCAATCTTTATGAAAATTGCCTCGTTAATAAACATTTTTAGGACGCTTCTAATGATGCCAAACACAAAGTGTAATGTACTCAGCTTCATGTGGAAAATTGTCAAAAATGAGTTTCTTCCTTAGGCAGATAACTATTTTCAGTTCGTTTGACCCAGTCTTGTTCTTTCAATCTTTATGAAAATTGCCTCGTTTATAAACATTTTTAGGACGCTTCTAATGATGCTAAACACAAAGTGTAATGTACTCAGCTTCATGTGGAAAATTGTCAAAAATGAGTTTCTTCCTTAGGCAGATAAATATTTTCAGTTCGTTTGACCCAGTCATGTTCTTTCAATCTCTATGAAAATTGCCTCGTTTATAACCATTTTTAGGACGCTTCTAATGATGCCAAACACAAAGTTTAATGTACTCAGCTTCATGTAGAAAATTGTCAAAAATTAGTTTTTTCCTTAGTCAGATAACTATTTTCAGTTCGTTTGACCCAGTCGTGTTCTTTCAATCTTAATGAAAATTACCTAGTTAATAAACATTTTTAAGACGCTTCTAATGGTGCCAAACACAAAGTGTAATGTACTCAGCTTCATGTGGAAAATTGTCAAAAATGAGTTTCTTCCTTAGGCAGATAAATATTTTCAGTTCGTTTGACCCAGTCATGTTCTTTCAATCTTTATGAAAAGTGCCTTGTTTATAAACATTTTTAGGACGCTTCTAATGATGCCAAACACAAAGTGTAATATACTCAGCTTCATGTGGAAAATTGTCAAAAATGAGTTTCTTCCTTAGGCAGATAACTATTTTCAGTTCGTTTGACCCAGTCACGTTCTTTCAATCTTTATGAAAATTGCCTCGTTTATAAACATTTTTAGGACGCTTCTAATGATGCCAAACACAAAGTGTAATGTACTCAGCTTCATGTGGAAAATTGTCAAAAATGAGTTTCTTCCTTAGGCAGATAACTATTTTCAGTTCGTTTGACCCAGTCGTGTTCTTTCAATCTTTATGAAAATTGCCTCGTTTATAAAGATTTTTAGGACGCTTCTAATGATGCCAAACACAAAGTGTAATGTACTCAGCTTCATGTGGAAAATTGTCAAAAATTAGTTTCTTCCTTAGGCAGATAACTATTTTCAGTTCGTTTGACCCAGTCATGTTCTTTCAATCTTTATGAAAATTGCCTCGTTTATAAACATTTTTAGGACGCTTCTAATGATGTCAAACACAAAGTGTAATGTACTCAGCTTCATGTGGAAAATTGTCAAAAATGAGTTTCTTCCTTAGGCAGATAACTATTTTCAGTTCGTTTGACCCAGTCATGTTCTTTCAATCTTTATGAAAATTGCCTCGTTTATAAACATTTTTAGGACGCTTCTAATGATGCCAAACATAAAGTGTAATGTACTCAGCTTCATGTGGAAAATTGTCAAAAATGAGTTTCTTCCTTAGGCAGATAACTATTTTCAGTTCGTTTGACCCAGTCATGTTCTTTCAATCTTTATGAAAATTGCCTCGTTTATAAACATTTTTAGGACGCTTCTAATGATGCCAAACACAAAGTGTAATATACTCAGCTTCATGTGGAAAATTGTCAAAAATGAGTTTCTTCCTTAGGCAGATAACTATTTTCAGTTCGTTTGACCCAGTCGTGTTCTTTCAATCTTTATGAAAATTGCCTCGTTTATAAAGATTTTTAGGACGCTTCTAATGATGCCAAACACAAAGTGTAATGTACTCAGCTTCATGTGGAAAATTGTCAAAAATGAGTTTCTTCCTTAGGCAGATAACTATTTTCAGTTCGTTTGACCCAGTCATGTTCTTTCAATCTTTATGAAAATTGCCTCGTTTATAAACATTTTTAGGACGCTTCTAATGATGCCAAACACAAAGTGTAATGTACTCAGTTTCATGTGGAAAATTGTCAAAAATGAGTTTCTTCCTTAGGCAGATAACTATTTTCAGTTCGTTTGACCCAGTCATGTTCTTTCAATCTTTATGAAAATTGCCTCGTTTATAAACATTTTTAGGACGCTTCTAATGATGCCAAACACAAAGTGGAATGTACTCAGCTTCATGTGGAAAATTGTCAAAAATGAGTTTCTTCCTTAGGCAGATAACTATTTTCAGTTCGTTTGACCCAGTCATGTTCTTTCAATCTTTATGAAAATTGCCTCGTTAATAAACATTTTTAGGACGCTTCTAATGATGCCAAACACAAAGTGTAATGTACTCAGCTTCATGTGGAAAATTGTCAAAAATGAGTTTCTTCCTTAGGCAGATAACTATTTTCAGTTCGTTTGACCCAGTCTTGTTCTTTCAATCTTTATGAAAATTGCCTCGTTTATAAACATTTTTAGGACGCTTCTAATGATGCTAAACACAAAGTGTAATGTACTCAGCTTCATGTGGAAAATTGTCAAAAATGAGTTTCTTCCTTAGGCAGATAAATATTTTCAGTTCGTTTGACCCAGTCATGTTCTTTCAATCTCTATGAAAATTGCCTCGTTTATAACCATTTTTAGGACGCTTCTAATGATGCCAAACACAAAGTTTAATGTACTCAGCTTCATGTAGAAAATTGTCAAAAATTAGTTTTTTCCTTAGTCAGATAACTATTTTCAGTTCGTTTGACCCAGTCGTGTTCTTTCAATCTTAATGAAAATTACCTAGTTAATAAACATTTTTAAGACGCTTCTAATGGTGCCAAACACAAAGTGTAATGTACTCAGCTTCATGTGGAAAATTGTCAAAAATGAGTTTCTTCCTTAGGCAGATAAATATTTTCAGTTCGTTTGACCCAGTCATGTTCTTTCAATCTTTATGAAAATTGCCTTGTTTATAAACATTTTTAGGACGCTTCTAATGATGCCAAACACAAAGTGTAATATACTCAGCTTCATGTGGAAAATTGTCAAAAATGAGTTTCTTCCTTAGGCAGATAACTATTTTCAGTTCGTTTGACCCAGTCACGTTCTTTCAATCTTTATGAAAATTGCCTCGTTTATAAACATTTTTAGGACGCTTCTAATGATGCCAAACACAAAGTGTAATGTACTCAGCTTCATGTGGAAAATTGTCAAAAATGAGTTTCTTCCTTAGGCAGATAACTATTTTCAGTTCGTTTGACCCAGTCGTGTTCTTTCAATCTTTATGAAAATTGCCTCGTTTATAAAGATTTTTAGGACGCTTCTAATGATGCCAAACACAAAGTGTAATGTACTCAGCTTCATGTGGAAAATTGTCAAAAATGAGTTTCTTCCTTAGGCAGATAACTATTTTCAGTTCGTTTGACCCAGTCATGTTCTTTCAATCTTTATGAAAATTGCCTCGTTTATAAACATTTTTAGGACGCTTCTAATGATGTCAAACACAAAGTGTAATGTACTCAGCTTCATGTGAAAATTTATTAATTTCTGTTAGGCAGCTATGTTGTGAAGTTAGCTGCCTGTGTATTTTTGCAATTTTTGTATTTTGCAAATCATTTTGTGATGATATTTGACTAAAAATATACTTTAAGAGTACTTCAGACCTTGAAATCGCATATTTTATTGTTTTAACGCATTTAAAATTTTCGACTTTTTCATTTGGTCGGGTTACCATAGGCAGATAACTTTAGGCTGCTAACTTCACACCCGTCTTAAAATAGTAAAAATGGCTTGTTTCTAGGTAGAAACAAAATACACATTGCCAATTTATGCATTAATAGTATTTTGATACAAGTTTATATAATCTAACCTAATTTGTACTATTTAGTCCTCATCATCCTCCTTGCGTTATACCGGCATTTGCCACGGCTCATGGGAGCCTGAGGTCCGCTTTGACAACTAATCCCAAGATATGGCGTAGGCACTAGTTTTTACGAAAGCGACTGCCATCTGACCTTGCAACCCGAAGGGTAAACTAGACCTTATTAAAATTAGTCCGGTTTCCTCACGATGTTTTCCTTCACCGAAAAGCGACTGGCAAATATCAAATGACATTTCGCACATAGATTCAGAAAAACGGTTCGAACCCGCGACCTCCGGAACGAAAGTCGCACGTACGTAGTCGCGTCCTATTTAGTCCTCCATAAAAAAAGCCGCCTCCTTTAAGAAGACCTGAAAGTTAACGCCGTTCTTTTTTCTGCAAAATTTTCGGTTCGGTCTTTGCAACATAGCTTTACAGCTACTGTGCTTTTGCCTACCAGTGGAACATAACCTTAACAGAACTGATAAAACTCCCATTCCGCGCCGCAATTACACCTTTACAGATTTGTAGGCTGCGGCTGCGGCGGCGGCCACAGGCGATAACACGAGCTCTACTCTGACATTTTGCTGCTAAACTTAATAAATATCATTGTTACATATTGAGCTTTAGATACATTTTATTTAAAATTTACAATCAAACAATTAAATGATTTTAAGTGCAAGCTGAGGCACAGTACTAGTGTCTTCGCTTGATGTAAACTCTACAGTTATGAAAAGCTTCTAAAAAAAGTGTGGTTACGTACAATAGCAATAGAACCATAAATGCATAAATTACTAGGTGTTGTGAATTTATAACACTGTCCGGTTCAGGTATAGGTGCAAGTTTTGTAGTCTATTATTAATTTATCAGATCATTCATAAACTAATCTGCGTCTGTGTATGACTCTTCCAGAAAGAAATTGCTAATATCGCCAATATCGCCATCTCTACATCACTCGTATAATAAAAGCCGTGGACATGAACCTTTATAATTCCCTTCAATAACCACAGTTTACAAATGCATAATACTTATGACGTAATTGCGAATCTGATGACAGAACCATCAGCGTTGACGTGTGTATAAACATGCTATACGCTTTAACCTTGCACCGCGGCGCAGCAAGCGGTCGGTCCGCCCACGCGCCGCACGCATCGCGAGCTTTCACCACAGACTACAGTACTAGTGTGCAGAAGGTTTACAACTCTACAAACCGATGTTGGACAGCTAAGGTACCGCAGAATCTACACCCACGATTACGGATCATGGCAGTTCAAGTTCATCGAGATCGTATTGCTCATAAATTGGCAGCCCAAACCAAAAGCTTGTGAATATCGGTGTCGTTGTACTGACACTAATTTGTGCGTGTATTCAATGTCTGTTTGGAACCAATGCTGGGCCTCACTTTCATTGTAAATGCGAATTAAATATTCTCGCTTAGTTTGATAGACGAAACATTGAAGACAAAATCAATTTTGTGTAGGAAAATATTTTTGAAATGACAGATTCACAGTTTCCGAGCAACAAGCCAAAAATTTAAAACGATCTTAAGCTTTTCCACAAATACGAGGATGAAGCTAAACTCTCATTACACGTATTGACACATGAAACTAAGAAAATTTGCAGCTTGTTGGGAATTAATTCTTTGAAAACTTGTCTGACCTAAAAATTATACGCGAACGTAATTGCGGGCAGATATAGTTACTTGGATCTAATAAGACTCTTCTTAATTTCAGAGAAAACTTTTACATTTATTCGTTATCTAGCCAATCAAGTATTAGGTTATGATACTTATATTATGCTATGATCTATAATACTTATATCAGGTTGCTTCAATTACCCGGCCCGAATGCCAAACTGTCCAGAAGTCTAGATTCAGGAAACGAGACAATAATTTTACTTTTTACAATATCATAAAGAGTTCAGAATGATGCACGGTTATTTTTATTAGACATATTGTCTGGGATATAGGCCGTGATTACCTTTTTGATTTTTGTCGAGCTCCCGATATTTCGAAGCAGTTGCATGCATCACGACCACAGAAAACCCACGGAACGGTTTCCCGAGATCATGATATTCATGATCTCTATCCCGGTAAATATAAATTCTACAAATATGCTTAGATTGCTTAGGAGTTTCACGATCTAGCGATTTTAGCGGATGCTTACTTTCGGCTGCAGACTTAGAAACTAAAGGCGGCTATTGGATAATTCAACGTAATCTTACCCATATTATGATCCATTCATTCATTCATACATTTATTTATTGATAAAATAATATATTTTACATGTCGATGTTCTTACTTAACTTAATTTTAATTAATCCAATATGATAATAGTTAACTCTCAGTAGAGTTGTATGAATGGTAGGTGACATGAGAATAAAAATGTGGCTAGCACTAAAATATTGTGTACCTAATATATTTATCGACCATACAAATATATTTTATTTGAAGAACTTAACCGTTTCTTTAAAATGTTGACCTGCTTCTAGTTAATTAATTTTTGATTTAGTTTAAGTATTTACATAAATTCTCATTCTTACTAGTATTAAACCCCGTTACCTACGATTATGATCTTGAGATCACAGATACTAGTAGTCGGCAATTGGTGTGTCTATGAACTAAAAGGATTTTATCTCACCTGAACACGGTTGAGGGATGGATCAATTTGTCATACCTCCAGTGACTCATATGTAACTGTAAACCATAAACATTTATTTCTATAATCCATTACTATATTATATGTTACCGACGGTACGGCGCATTGAACAAATTATAATTGAAAGTAGGTACCATTTAAATTTATGAACATAAAGTTGTTCGAAGTTGTAAAAGCAATCAACAAAACTAACATAAAAAGTAAAGTGAAGTGTTTAGGTACAATACTTGTGGGCCGATGAGCTTATTCTCGGGAGGCTGCGCCTGATAGGCGGGCTCCAGTCGGCGCCGGGGAACTGCGCGAGCGCACGCGTCCGCGTCACATCGATCGCGCCCCAAGATTGTTTACTAACACGATAGCGATCTACTACGGCCACTCGACCACTATTATGACTTCCAGTCTTGCATGAGTCTCACTTGCATTTTAAATACATTACATCTGGAAATTAAATACTGATTTGATGACTTTCTGTTAGTGAGATGTCAACGCCTCGCTCCTTTAATATATCTCCACTGCTACTTTACGCCTTGTGGCGCACATAAATAACAGATATAATGTGACAGATACATTTGTAGTCCCCGCTTTTAAGAGTGTTTAACCAACGATTGAGCGACATGAAGCTTTCTATGGTTATTGTTTATGTTATCGCGGCGACAATCGTCGGAGCCGACATCAGGATCCGCGGCAAAGTGAGAAAAAGGTCCAGCGCGCACCGGCGGCACCGCGCGATTCTGCCACCTTGTCCTTTTAATGAGACGATTATCGAGAACGAGTGGTCGTTGATGGAAGCGATAGGGAAATCGAAGTTTATATTCACTGGGAAGGTATTAAATGTGAAAAAGAGATCTGTACAGGATAATGCAAAGCGATCAAATTTGTATCGAGTGCATCTGCGGCGAGTGCTCAAAGGAGACGTGAGTGAGTTAAGAACGTTTGTGAAGTTGGAAGGATCAGCCGACACGTTGAGCGGATCGACGTTGATGCTGGAACGGTCTCGGGCACGAGAGTCTTGTGCTCCAGGACCGAGGCCGCGGCTGTCTGCCATTTTCTTCAGCCATGTGAGTGACAGTCCCGCCATCAGAGGTCCCACACCGCGCCTGCAGCTGGTCACTGACCCAGTGCCTTTGACTCTTTATCATCTAGACCGAATCAATGCAGCTGTTACAGGTAAAAACTTAATTATGTACTTACACTTACAATTACTTCAAAAACACCAAATTAATACTAAAAGCTGACAATAACTATACATGTACATATTCTCGAGGCTGAGGCGTAGGGTTAGAGCCGGCGTAACATTATTTGACGTTCATATGCGCATTGTGATATGCCTACTTGAAAATATATATTTCATTTTCATTTTTATTAATGTTATCTTGTACGAGTATACGTACGAGTACATTGGATATAACTAGGTACGGAGGGTGATACGTCATACCGGCAGTGACAGGAATTAATGACGATAAAACGGGCCGACGTTTCCAACCGGATAGGCTTTCAGATGTTAACACGAGAAAGAATATCGAATTAAAATCCTTTGTGTTACAATAATGCGCCATCAACAATCCTAGAAATTTACGAGCTCCTATAGCTCCATTCCATATCGTGCGTAAATTTCTTACACGCTTTGCCGCTGTGACCCGAATGATTCATCGACTAACAGCAAAAGCGCTTTACGCTTAGGATATTATATTGACAAGTATTTTAGCTAACTACTTGCGTTTTACCAACAATAAACTAATACCGATACCTGGCGAGGTTGTTGCTACTTATACATATAATTTATTTTTACAGTGTAGGTAAGTATTAACCTTAAGGCTCAATTAAATTATTAATTTAAAAAAAATCTGACATGATAATAACAATGTCAGCAATAAGAAAATAGAGCAAAACGACACGACATACAATCATTGGTTCAAGATCATACTTTGTAATGAAGTGTGGGTGTTGTACCCGTAAAGCACGCACAATGGGCAAAGCAGTGAAGCTTGTTGTGTCTTATGCGGAGGACATAAAAGCGCACAGGACGATGCACTTGCCGCCCTGGGTACGCTATGGAGGCATTAAGATGTGATTTTGATCGACATCTCGACAACTGTTCGTTAACTTAATGGAGCGAATGCTTTTGCTTCGTTTGAGTTTGCCGACAATGGTGAACATAAACAAACATAATGCTGATGCTTTAAGTTATAACTTATAGGTTAAACCTATTTATACTTAACTTTATACAAACAACCTAAAACTAGAACATTCAACAAAATCCGTTCCAATATTATGAATAATAATAATTATTTAGAATTAGTAACAATAATTAAATTTTGAAAGACTTTATTCCATGTTTTGAAAGGCTGTATCCATGTTGCTGTTTGCAATATCTTGCATTTTCTTAATCACGTTCTCTGTTGCGAGAACCTATTTATGTCCCCACTGTTATGTGTGCATCTCGACTATGCAGTGCCTTGATGTCTAATGAAGCAGATTAAATCGCGTACGTCTGGATCTGGCGGTTTATCTGCGGGGATTCTCACGGCGAGCGCGAGTGATAGGAATCGCGGCGCCCGCCCGCGCCCGGCCGCGGACAGATTAGTACAGAGACAAGAAATACAACTAATCACGCAGCCGGTTAACTGGATGGGGCTCATATTTATAACATTAGGTATATGTATATTTTAACCTATTGTACCTTGTTTTTGCAATTGAAGGATTATTTTTTATTGCTAGTTATACGATAGCTAAATATGAATATCCCATGGGGCTGATGGGGCCCGCAGTAAAAAGTTTTTCCCCTCACTAAACTCGGAATTAATAATCTAAAAAATGGCCCAAATTTGCCGCTTGATTCAGCGCCTTGCAAGCTTTCACCATTTTAATACCTATACCCAGTAAGGGTATCTGTGTTTCTGTGTTGTACAAAATGTTTAAAGGAATTAGTCAAATTACTGGCTCATTTACAAGATAAACTTCTCCGGAATTTGTGGGTTTCATTACGATCGTTTTACTTTCTTATATGAAATTGTATTAAATTAGACCAATTTGAAGGCTTAATTATTTCAATTTATTAATAACACAGTACTTCAGAAATGGAAATTTCCTTACATGACGGGGTGTAATTAAACGAGTAATTAGTTCTAATAGGCAGCTGAATACCTACCGCATCGATTTATTGAAAGTTTACCAGTATAATGTGTGCTGCCTATCGTGGGCTAACATCTTAAGAGGCGTGGATTGGATAGAAAGTAATGGTTTAGTTCTGCCTTCGCGATAATACTTTACCCCACACGAAGCAAAACATTTAATTTGCAGATTTATCTGTCATACCTACTGCTGCGTTACCTAAATATAGAATTATATGCAATTTAATGCGATTTCTAGCGGATATACGAGCAAGCTTACATTATAATTTATTTATTTATTTATTTATTTATAGCCATTCATACATATTATACAATAAGCAGTAACAGCCGGGCATCATTCCAACTCCGTTTCTCAGAAATGTTTTCGGAACCTATATACGAAATGTCATTTGCTATTAACCAGTGGGTTTTCGGTGGAAAACATCATGAGTGCCTACCGGACTAATTCCGGAAAGGCTTAACCTGGGTTGAAAGATCAGATGGCAGTCGCTTTCGTAAAAATGTGTTGATGCCAATTCTTGGAACTAGATGCCTGTGGTCCCCCAGGCTATCACGAGTCGCGGAAAAATTAATTAATTATGACTTTAATAAAGTCGTCGATGTATTGTTACTTATTAATGGAAATCGTAGTATTTTGACCTAATCGATCTAAGTACTCAGTTCATCTGAGTTACCTTAGTACCTACATATTTCAAGTTTATCGAAGTACCTAGTACTTGAAAATAAAGGTATGTAACATAAAACGTCAAAGAACTAAAATTAAAGACTTATGCGGCAGAAGGTGACGCCAGTGTTCTGTTGTACAATTAAACTTCTTGTCAGTGTTTAAATGACACCCGACTCACACGAGAACTTTCGTTTTGTGGCTGACAGCCATAACCTCAGCGTAAAACCGATTAACATAAAATCATTTTAATACGAATTTAAGTCAACCGTTTTAATTTCTTAAAAGTCATGAGATTAAAACAATAACAGTTTAAACTGTATCTTATGAGAATTACATTATGTTTAACATAATATTCTGATTAGATTGAATATTGATTAGATGACCTTCAGTCGTTTGGGTATTAAGAAAGACAGTTAAATGAAGGCAAATGAGAAATGTTAACGACGCACATTGGTGAACTCTAGGTGGAAGATTCGTCAACGAGCGGCGAGTGGCCGCGGCGCAACTCGCCCGCCCACGCGACCACCGCTTTCCAAATTCCTCGTGTAAGCACTTGCAATCACTTACTTACAAGGAGATAAGAGTAGCAAAAACTGTACGAACACGACTTTAAATTATCTACATTTCGTATATATTTATTATTTTTTACAGCGGTATTGTTTTGACACAGATCTATTTCGATCGACGTAAACATAAATATTGGGGACATCTTACACAGATCTACCTAGCCCCAAACTAAGCAAAGCTTGTACTATGGGTGCTAATCGACGATATACATACATAAATAGGCAATATATTAAGCATAAATTCGTAGAAACAAAATGTATCCTTACTAATGCAGTCAGTTCAGAAAAATAGAGAACATTCCAAAGTTTCAACTAATTGCTTCACTTGTTTGCTCATTATTACTTTTTAATTATTATAAAATTTTAATTTGCCGCTTAATAAGTTCAAGCGTAGTTAGCACAATCAACGGAAACTTTGGCTTAGTATGCAAAAATTAAGAATATGTAAAGAGCATTAAACATCGCGAAAGTTTTTATCCACCCTTCCTACAGCTGCACTGAGCACTCCCGCCCACATGAATATTCAGTCGCGTAGTCAGCTGGCACGTTTAGCAATAACTGTTAACTTGCGCCCATTTACTCCACACTGGCAAGTCTTACAATATTAAAGCTAACCTAACTTCCCAAATCAGACTGGCAGCCATCTCGTAAATTAAGTAGTTTACAAAGCTTTTGCCATCTCTGGTATTCTCTAGTGCTTGCGTGGTCCGATTGCGTAATAAACTCCTTAATTAGGAATGGCACAATGCTTACGGTAAGTCCACGTTTGTTTACGTTGTCGAAGGTTGCAGCGAATTGCGAGGTCTCCAGTCTACGCGTGAGGCTGCGCTAGCGCACGCGTCTCGCCGGCGCCATCGACTCTTGCGCAACCTTGTATTCGCCGCGTGTTTACGAGCCATCTCAATCAAAAGCTTCCAAGTAGAAGCACTAAAAATGGGTTTTATTTACACTCATATGTACCAACACACAAAAAAGTTCACACAATAAAAATGAAGCTACACTTTTTAGTGATGTTACTTTACATCATCACGATAATTCATGCCCAATTCCGTATAAGGGGAGTTGTAAAGAAGCGGGACACGATACACCGCAAGAAAAATATAAATGCTCCCAAATGTGTTTTAAACGAGACGATTACTAATGACTACGAGATTCTGTCGTCTGCCGTGTCTGAATCTAAGTACATTTTCACAGCTAGGGTCTTAAGCGTGAGGAAGATAAAGCATGGAACGAAACCGAATGCGAAAGTGTTTATGTTTTATAAACTATACGTTCGTTTACTTATGAAAGGAGACGTGGAGGAGTTGAAAAGTCGCATCTTTTCAGGGAATACGCGTACCTTGAATGGGGCAATTGTGTTTGTGGACTGGCTCCGGACGAATAAGTGCGCTTACAAGTTGTACAGACATTCCTCGGGAATATTTTTGAGCGACGGATTCCATAAAGGCTTCAACAGTGGGAGCGCGCCCCGACTGCGCCTGTTAAACGAGCCCCTTCCACTGTCACTTTACGATTTGGACAGAGTAAACGCCGCATTGAAAGGTAAATATTTGTAGTCAAGTACGAATAAGGTGTCGGCATGTTCAAGCGTGCAGGCTATAAAACAGTCTTCGCTTATTTGCTAGTTCTCATTATGTTATTTGTAACTGTTTCAACATTCTTTCAAGTGTGTATTGGAAGATTCTTATGATTTTATAGATTTGTTTAAAAATTGTAATAAGCATCATATATTTAGAAGCATTTACCTGTAATGTTAGAAAGTTCAGCAAAAATATTGTTAGTAGGTATAAAGCTAAATATTTTTCTGAGTACACCAAATAGTATTTAAGATATCAATGAAAATAGTGTTTAGGAATGGTTGAGATAAGATTGACACTTTTATTCCAATTTTATTTAATATTTATGGGTAATTCACCTTTTTAGGGTTCCGTAGTCGACTAGGAACCCTTATGGTTTCGCCATGTCTGTCTGTCCGTCCGTCCGTCCGTCCGTCCGCGGATAATCTCAGTAACCGTTAGCACTAGAAAGCTCAAATTTGGTACCAATATGTATATCAATCACGCCAACAAAGTGCAAAAATAAAAAATGGAAAAGAAAGTTTTATTAGGGTACCCCCCCTACATGTAAAGTGGGGGCTGACATTTTTTTTTCATTCCAACCCCAACGTGTGATATATTGTTAGATAGGTATTTAAAAATAAATAAGGGTTTACTCAGATCGTTTTTTGATAATATTAACATTTTCGGAAATAATCGCTCCTAAAGGAAAAAAAGTGCGTCCCCCCCCTCTAACTTTTGAACCATACGTGGTAAGTTTAAAAAATATGAAAAAAATCACAAAAGTAGAACTTTATTAAGACTTTCTAGGAAAATTGTTTTGAACTTGATAGGTTCAGTAGTTTTTGAGAAAAATATGGAAAACTACGGAACCCTACACTGAGCGGGGCCCGACACGCTCTTGACCGGTTTTTTTATTACCTGCTTTGTAATATTTTAGGCTCTTAGTAATATTTTAAATAAAAAAAGTTGGTAAATCATGTACCTAGTTATCGAAGATATTCATAATTGAATGCAGATCTCGCACCTTCATCAATCAGGATCAAGATTAACGTCACCTTAGGTAAAATAATAGCGAGACATAAAAAAAAAACTTTTTGGAATTTCTTTAACGGCTCGATTTGCGATTTAAGTATACCAATTTAGGTGTGGCGATTACCCATAACATAATACATATTCTTTGTAGGACTTTGACCTTTTGTCATGGTATTCAAATATCATTTCATCTGAAAAATGGGCTCCTAACTTTTTAGATTATTTTCGGTAGGTTTGTTCAGTAAATATCAATTTATCTGAATCTCTCGTTTCGTATTTACAAACTTTAAACACAAAAGGTAATTCGTTTATTCTAGAGATTGACGTGGAGTAATTTAGTCACGTTTTTTATGGTTAAAATGTATACGGAAAGTTAGCTTTCGACATTGAAATGACCGAACAATAGGCCGGGCTTTGTAATGGCATGGCAGTGCTCATCGCTATTAGCGCCACAGTGGTGGACGCGTGGGCGCCAGCCGCCATGCCTCGGATACCTACTGCTGTCCCATGCAATTTACTCGACAACATAAAACTCCATTTCTTACGGTACACATGCATTTATCGTATCAACTGTAAATATTTTTTTACTTTTCCAAGAAAAGTGAGGCAACTAAATTATCTAAACTAGCTGTTTATTATCTGCAAACGGGGAAAAGGTACTTGTTTTTAAACGGTAAACAAAATGCAAATTGTTATACATGGACATATGATTAAAATACACTGCAGGAGGGCTTTTTATCTAGTACCTAGCCTTATAGCACTGGGGCTCTTTAATTATTTAATCTTACTACAGATGTCGTACAATACGTGTGTACTGCATGTACTGTATTTCAATAGAGAAACGGTAGCAATCTAAAGTAAACCGCGCGATTTCGATAAAAATACGAACAGTGTGTTTAAAAAATCAGTTTAACGGTAATAAACTTAGTTTTATAGCCCAGCAGGTATCTCCGCGGGGCACGTATAAAATAGAAAAAGGGTAGTACCAATATATTACGATATAATATTTCGTAGCTGGGCATGCTCCGGACTCGAACGTTGGTCATAATATGTATGTTTATTGGAGCCTCGGTAATAAAGGTTGTAAGGAAAACCACAACAAAACCCTAAAAAATAGAGTTTTCAAAATTTTAATTTATCAATGAATTCATTCATAATTTCTCTATGCAATTTTGCAGTTGTTAGTACCTACTTATCTATTTATCTAAGTATGGTTAGAGTTTAGTAATTTGAAATAAATATTACACCTTGGTTGTGTAGTTTATTAATATTAGTACTAGTAGGCAATGAATGGGTAAATAATTAATCATATGCGTACTCATAATATCAATTTATTCAGGACCATTCTGATCAAACTTATCAGCGGAAAAAGTACTCAATATTTATTTATTCTATTATTTCCTTGTACTCAAGGGGACATCTAAATATTATAATTGAAAAAATTGTTATTTTATTTTTTCATAGCGTTTATTTTTTGTACAATGTGTGTTTTTGAGCAAACATGAGCAACCCCAATCTTCAAGCGTGTCCGTATTGTCCTGGCGGTTCGAAACTGTATGTTGTCCCCAGGGGCCTAAATGTTCATATTACTCGTGCGCATAGGGATGTGGTTGGGTTGCAGGCGCCTTGTGCTGGGGGGGAGCTGGGACCGGGAGTGGGAGATGATGTGGAGTTTTCAAAGCTGGCCGAACTGAAGAAAAACGTTAGGGTTTTGCGGCACGTTCCGAGAGGGGCGAGAAATCAGGCTGCCGGGAAGTTGTGTGCGATAATTCAGGATTGTTTGAGCAATAATGAATTGAAAGATTGGTTTGCTTTGCTCACCTTTTCTTTCACGGCTTTGAGGGTTCCCGAGAATATCAGTCCCAGAACGTTGACTTCAAAGGTTAAAGAGAATATTGACAGCTGTTGTCTGTACTTTCCTGCTGAAATCGGTCTTAAGACAAGTTCGGTTTACCGTACTATAGAGGCGAAAGTGCATGATGGAGATTTAAGAGGGGCAGTCAGACTTCTGTTCTCCGATTCCACTCTCGCGCCGGCTAGTGCAGACACGTTGGAGGCTCTGATTCAGAAGCACCCGTCACCTTCAAGGCAGTTGAATTTCCCCCCTGAGCCTAATTTGTCGAGTCCTTTTTTGACAGTGACACAGGAGGAGGTCGTGAGCGCTTTGGGGTCCTTTTACAATGGGTCTGCGTCTGGGCTGGACGGCTTGCGCCCTCAACATTTGAAAGAGCTGACTTCTTTGTCGGCTGGAGATAATGGCAGAAAATTGTTGGAGTCCCTCACAAGGCTTTGTAACTTCCTTTTACGTGGCATGGTTAATCCCCAGGCTTGTCCATATCTGTATGGGGCATCTTTGTGTGCCTTGACGAAGAAAGATGGTGGGATTAGGCCAATTGCTGTTGGGAATACGTTGCGACGCCTTGTTTCCAAACTTTCTTGTCGTGCAGTTAAGGAGGAGATGGCGAAATATCTTCAGCCATGTCAGGTTGGATTCGGAACGCCTTTGGGGTGTGAGGCAGCTATCCATGCAGTGCGGTCATATGCCATGGCTCCGGAGAACGTTTCTAGTGTGATACTGAAAGTGGATATTAGAAACGCTTTCAATTCTGTGGAGAGGGATGTAATTTTGAGGGAAGTTAAGGATAGGGTACCATCGTTATTTCCGTTCCTTCACCAATGTTATTCTTCCACAAGTAATCTCTTTTATGGGACTGATCCGATTGCATCACAGGTAGGTGCTCAGCAGGGCGATCCGTTGGGCCCTCTCCTTTTTGTTTAGCCATGCAAGGTGTCATCCGTTCGCTAGCCAGTCCTTTAAACGTCTGGTATTTGGATGATGGTACGTTGGGTGGAGCGCCGGATGTCGTGTTGGGGGATGTGAGGAAGCTAGTGCAAGCGTTATCAGCCGTTGGCTTGCAGGTGAATGCTGAGAAGTGCGAGTTGTTTCTTTGTGGTCCGGAAACTAGGGGGTTGGTAGCCGATTTTGAAGATGTTTTGCCTGGCTTAAGGTTGGTGGAGAAGTCATCTTTAGTGCTCCTTGGGGCGCCGATTTTTTCGGAGGGGTTAATCAGGTGGTTCAGGACAAAACCGTGGCGCTTTCAGAGTCTATGAAGCACTTGCAGCATGTCTCGGCGCATGTATCTTTGGTGTTGTTACGTAACTGTTTATCAATCCCACGCGTAACATACACTTTGAGAACGGCGCCGACTTGGATGCATATGCAGGTTGTGATGAGATTCGATGAGGTGCTCCAAAGCGGTCTGGAGTCCATCCTGAATGTCCGGTTTGAGGAATCCCAGTGGTTGCAGGCTACTCTTCCCATTCGGCATGGCGGGTTGGGGGTGCGTCGCATGCAGGATGTGGGACTTGTAGCTTTTCTTGCATCTTCACACGCGTCTCAGGGTCTGGTGGCGCGTATTTTGTCAGTTCGTGAGATCGATATGCACATGCCTTTTGTGGGTAGCGCATTGGATGAGTGGGCTGTTCGCTATTCCAGCGGGGCCAGACCGGACAACCTCGGAGCTCAGAGATCGTGGGATGACCTTCTGTGCCGTCAGGCATACGAACAGTTGCTGGAGAGCGCATCGGGGGTTGAGTTGGCTCGGTTAAAGGCGGCAGTAGCGCCCGAGTCGGGGGCCTGGCTACACGCCTTGCCATCATCGCACTTGGGTACGTTGTTGGATAACGACTCCTTAAGGATTGGTGCTGCGTTAAGGCTCGGGTGTACTGTGTGTGAGCCTCATCCATGTGTCTGTGGTGTAACGGTGGAGGCAAATGGGCACCATGGGCTGAGTTGTGCGCGGTGTGCTGGTAGGTTTCCTCGACATCATGCGATTAATGATATCGTTCGCAGGGCGATGGTGTCGGCGAACCTGCCGTGCGTGTTGGAGCCCCAGGGCCTTAGTCGTACGGATGGAAAGAGGCCTGACGGTCTCACTCTCGTTCCGTGGGCTAAAGGTCGTAGTCTGTTGTGGGATGCTACGTGTGTGAGCACGTTTGCTCCATCACATCTGGCACAGACTACGCGTGCGGCAGGCGGGGCGGCGGAGTACGCGGCAAGGCAAAAGCATACCAAGTACTCGAACTTGAAGCCGGTGTCCGATTTTGTCCCTGTTGCGGTTGAGTCGGCTGGTCCCTGGTGCGCCGAAGCCAAGGATTTTGTGAAGGCCCTGGGTAGACGCTTGCGGGATAGGGGTTGCGATCCTAGATCGGGTTCGTACCTGGTACAACGTATATCGTTGGCTATACAGCGCGGCAACGCGGCTGGTATTTTGGGGACGTTTGTTCCGGGTACTGACCGGGTTGGGATATAAGGTTTTTATTAAGGGTATTGTGTTTGCCTTTTTTTTTTTTTTGTGCTTGAGTTTTGACGATGCGTGTTGCGGATAATGTATGTTATGGTAATGTTTTATTTTGACGAAACCTTAGGTGGATGGACACTCTGTTATATGACGAAGCCTGCGCTGTGGATCTAAACGTATGTATTTTTTTAATGATTTCTTTTGTTCAATAAAAATAATTGAAAAAAAAGTTATTACTACCTATTAGTCTATCTTGCGTATCCAGGCTCCAGTTATCGAGGTCCTACTGTGATGTCGTCATACATACGTAACTCGGGTCGCGTAGAAGCAATAATTAAATGAGATGGGTCAGCTTTGTCCGACCGGGTGGGCTTGTTATTCCCCACAAATTAAGGGAAAGAGCTTTAGGTAGGAACATTGCAATCATTATTATTAATTGTTTAGTAAGGACGGATGTTGTTGATAGTTCTTCGATAAGCTAAGGAGAATCTTTTTTATTATTTTTTGTATCATGCAGTAACGTCTATGAGGGATACTACATATTTTTAAATTAAAGGAAAATTTGAAAAATTCACACCTATCAATAAATTTTTGGAATTGACGGAAAGCATGGAGAAAGTCGCATCTATAAGTAGAAGGCCTCATTGGTTATAGCGATAGCGACTGCTCCGGTAAAGCAGTCGATAGCAGGTTCAAGTGCCAGAGGTGTGTTTTTTTACCATTTTTCCTTTAATTTAAAAATATGGAGAACCCCTTTTTCTGTACGGGTAATAAGGAGAGGTGATATATCAAGGTGATATAACTTATAAGTTCAATGTATTATGTTGCTGCTTTAAATAACTAATCTACATGTAAAAAATCATACTATAGTAAAAAAAAAAAAGATAACAAACGTGCTTATGGGTGAAATAGTTAGGTGGAACAACTTTAACAATCCATAATCAGTTGTCAAGGGGGTTCTAAAAATTCTCGAAAAAATAACACCTAAAAGCATATTCATGGCCTCATATCCTGCCACATTATGTCCGATTCCCTTACAATCTCGTAGTTTGTTAATATTCTCACAATAATTAAATTGTATATGAAGATTTAAACAAAAACAGCAATGAACACAGTCATACCTACATTAAAAAAAATTGTCAGGTAACATAAATCAGAAATGAGTCAATGTGGTTTTCGACTCCGCCGAAACCTGTACGTTATCGTTAGCAGAATAATAAGAAGGAAATAAACTCTATTCATTTGGAATTATACTTATCTTGCTCTTGGCCTTCAACATGTCACGCAATACTTTCGTAGTATTTTACCGCTCCCAGTTCTTCGTATCACGCTGACGAATCTCACACCCCCGCGTGACCGTTTCTACGGTGATATCTAAAAAACGAAAACCGTACACGTCACTGCAAGAAAAAGATAATCTTGCTGAACAGCTGCAAAAAAATATTAAGAAAAGAATGTTATTTTTTATACTTTTTTAGGGTTCCATAGTCAACTGTCTGTTAGGCCTAGAAAGCTGAAATTTGGTACCAATATGTATATCAACCACGCCGACAAAGTGCAAAAATAACAAAAGTAAAAAGTGGAAAAATGTTTTATTATGGTACCCCACACGTAAAGTGGGGAGTGATTTTTTTTCATTTCAACCGTAACGTGTGATATATTGTTGGATAGGTATTTAAAAATTAAAAGGTGTTTACTACAATCATTTTTTGATAAAGCTCATATTTTCGGTAATAATCGCCCCTAAAGTAAGAAATAATGTCCCCCCCCTCCAACTTTTGAATCATAAAGTTTTAAAAAATATGAATGGAAACTGTACCAACGTTGCAGTTGACAGTACATACAGGTTGCAGTTAGGCTAAAATCCTTCAGTATATATTATATTTTGAAGGCACGTTGAGCAACTTGACGAACTCTCGTATATGTTGTCTCAGTGTAGTGCAGCATTAAGGTTCGCACGCTAACATATATGTCACCTCACCCCTATTGCGGTATTTGATGTGTAGCCTCAGAGTGCTTGCGTCGACTTGGCGGGCGCGACGGCACCTGCGACCAGCGACCTGCCACTCACAGGGCCAAGATCCTTTTAAGATTGCCTTAGCTCGACAAATAGCGGAACCTATAGGTAACTAGTGGCTGGACTCAATTCTGCCCGATCCGATATGGCGTGGCTATCGCGGAGCTACATCACATTTCGCAGTCTCGCACATTTTTGAAAAAACACGATTTACCCATAAAATAGAATTTGATGTTCCTTAGTTGGACGGTTTATCCACGAGACAATTGCTGATCATAACTAGTTAAACTAAGTAAATGTACCTGTCTTATTGTATATTTATTTTCTAACGACTGTTTTGTTTGACTATGTGTTTTCAATGAAATACGTAGTCACGATAATAGAATGTCACGAACATTTTAAAAATCTTACCTATAATTTTCATTTATCGGCAGCCGTCTTCTGGACGCACTTAGCCATAAGTTTCTTCTTAATAAGATACTAATCAGGCATTAATTAATAACAGATTTTCAATTATAGGAAGAGGTGTATTGCCAGAGCCTGACAGTGGCGGCTGGTGAAAATTTCTGCTAGGCAACATTGAGCAAAAAGAAACCTACCTTACATTAAGGTACTTTACTAGCAATAAATTTTAGGCAAGCCGGTGGGAATCGGCTTGTATGGACCAGCCGCTGCTGGTACCTACATACAATAAGATGTCACTTTTTTATTTAAGCAGTGCTCACACTTCATCCTCATCATAATCTGCCTTGCACATACTCGCAGTATATTATCATCACTAAATATCAAATGATAATAATTATATATTTCAAAATTCAAGAAGCTATACCAACGATGTACCCATGATAAAACGGCTACCGTATATTTAGTAGAATATCATAATAAAAAAAGCTTCCAAACATGCTTTACGGTTTGTCACATAGTTTTTAGGGTGACGCAAAGAATCACATGTATCTTATAAAAATGTATAATGTATACGTATTTTTTATTCATAAATTGATACCTACATAGCAAACGAGTATAACCACGACTTTGATAAACTTTTCTAAAAAAAAATCTGTAAACATAGATATCAATAATTTTTATTTCGGAAAAAATCCATAGTGTTAGTGTACATTCCCTTAAACCTATGTTATTTACATTTACATATTATTTATTACATCTAAAAAAAAACTAAAACTATAATAAATTATACACTTGGCCTCTGGATTCCATATGTACACCATCCCAGTGTCTCCAGATAGCACAAGCAGGCGATTCCAACACTAGGCGCACAAGGCTGTTGGAGCTGTCTCGCACGCGACGCATCAGGGAGGCAGTTTTGGGGTTTTGCTGATTTTTAGTAAATTACCGTACTACGCAATAAAATTACCATTACCTTCAAGAATTGTGTTGTTTATGATATCGTAGCAGGCATTACTTGCACGATGAAGATAATTTTTATCCAGTTTTTGGAAATTTTGTAAAATGCAGAAGTTGCCATAAAGGACTTGAGTGCCCATAGCGTAGGTATATGGCGCTTAAAACTGTTGTGACTTTACTGTGATAATCGCTTTAAAAACTAAATATTTGTCAGTTCAGTTGTGCGTTTTCTAAGCTTGTCGCGAAGGTCTACAGCTCCCAGAGCCACTAGTAATACAAGGAATTAACGTAAGCAAATCAAGATCTTCATTTTCCCTTTATTTAAAAATTTTAATTTGAAATATACAGTAGAGTCCGGTTATAACGACGCCCAAGGAACCGCTTCCTTGAACCTCGATTTACGTAATTAATATGACAATAGATTTTTTTATTACTTAAGTAAAACTAGTTTATACGCAATATTTAATAAAAAGTTGGTTCTATTTAGCTTATAAGATTAGACCCGAGGCGAACCAATTGTTAAAATTATTAAAACCAATGCTCCAAAAAATCACATGTCCACAAGCTCATCTTGCTACTTGTAGGCAAGACAGGGGGCCGTGCTTGGGCGGAAATAGCTTTGTTTCCTCAATTTACTAGTAAAAACGTTGTCGCTCGTCGTTGTAACCGGACTTGACGGATGGATTTTATGGAAAATTACGTCGTAAAAAACGGTTGATCGTTAAAACCGGAGTCGTAATAAACGGATGTACTTTCATAATATCACATATGAAAACCAAACAAATACCTGTGCTTCCGTTATTCGGTTATTGTAAGCGGTTGGACGTTAGGTATACGCGGAGTCGTAATACTAACCGGACTTCTACTGTATATAATGCATATTTGAGTGGACTCGGGACTATTGTTTAATGTTCACGTTTAGTTAGATTATAAAATTTAATCATGATTAAACTATGACTTCTTTAAGAAATTCAGTACAGGTGCGTAATGTTGTCAATGAAAAGTAATAAATAAATCTTTATTGTCACAAAACATTGAAGAATTACGTACTTTTGACCCTTTTTTATGCCTAATTTGGTAATTTTGGGAAATAAATATAGTTTCGGTTATTAACCGGTTAGAGACTAAGAAAACCGGTTTTTAACCAAGGCCAAAAAGTCTCGGTTAACCGGTTTGCAAACCCTAATAGATACAGTCCGAGCCATAGTACACGAAATAGTAGTATAAATCTTGTGGAAAAAAATAAGAATAATGAATCTTTGTGCTTCCTCTCTTACGCGCAGTCTTTATCTTAAAAAAGTTGTATGTGCTACATTACCTTCAAAACGTTAGTACTACTAGGTCATAGTAAAGTTTAAACTTAAAATTCAATAGAATTCACCAAGGTGCAGTTTTAATTTTAAAATGACACGGGTTGTCGACTGTTTTCTTAGAATATTGAGACTGTAAAGTTGGGAATTTATATAAAGCGAAACAATGAGTGTTTTTCATTAATATTGATCTCTTTATGCCAATGTTGCGAGAGAAATGTCTTATTGTTGTACAGATAACTGAGAGGGCATAGGCTTGAAGCCAGTATTTTGATCTGAGTGTCGGGCATTGCCTTAGTAATTACGTAAGAAAAGTTAAATTTAGCCTCGGAAATGCTTTTATCTTCTATGTTTATATAACGTGCTGATATCGTGTTAATTTTTTGATTTTCCAGGTTAGAATACATAACTTTAAGTAGGAAGTGTTCTTTAGCGGATTAACGTTAAGTAAGTGTTGAGGGGTGCATATCGATCGATATAACTTTTTTTGATATATTTTCAGTCGTAATAACGATCATTTGATATAATTATTGAATCATATAACAACAAATAATATACTAACAAATTGTAGAGATATAATTCTTATTTAATATAATGATATTTTTTTCGAATAACATTTATTATAACATACTTTGAGTATAATGCTTACAACTATACATTACAATTAAGGTACAGCGGAACAAATCTCGACTGGGGGGGCATTTTTTCCATTATTACACTATTAGGTTGAGTTCCACATGTATCCATTGAACACGCGTGTGGTACCAGTCGACACTCTAATTAGTACAGGTCCATAAAGAAAAATACGGTCCCATCCGGAAGAAAGCATGAAACTTGGCATGAATGTAGCTTTCATATATGTATGTGCTTCAATGTCGATATGGAAGCACGCTGAAGAGTCAATTTGTCCCCCCCTTACCCCCCATTTTATCTCCCTCATTCTAGTTTTCTGGATTTTATTCCAAAACGGTACGACTGACGAGTTTACTCTTTAAGAACCAAATCATCGTCGATAAATTACCTATAAATCGATACCAAATACATAGTGATAAGATTAATATTTAAAAAGAAAACAGCCATCAACTTATTATGAAATTGTAAAAAGAGACACACTTTTTTCTTTTTTGTGTCATTTATAGAAAAAGTACAAGAGTTGTTCAAAAATAGGCTAAAGAGATTAAATGCCTTATTCATTGAGCTACAATACGATAAGGACTGTATCGTTAATTATAGGGACACAACAAACCTCGTCTAGATGTTGACATGTGCATAGTTTTGTATTATTATGGTCCGAGAGTATGATCTGAAGGTATTGGTAAGTACTATTTGATATAAGAAGGTCTGATATTTTTTTTATTTTAGGGACTTTATGGTACTTTCATTAAGGTCTAGCAAATACATTTAGGACAACCCCTAATCTGGCTTAATTTGAGAATATCTCAAAGACTTTTTGTACGATTTCGACAAACAAAGGTTAATATGCTGCCAAAATATATTTTTTAAGAGTCCTTTTCATGGTTGTTCAATTGGGTACTTGCAGAATAAATGCGGTGAATTTATATAATTTAAAAAAACGCATTTTTGAGCAACGTTCCGGTTTGCCGTAAATTTTTGATACAAGCAGGATGAGAGAAATAGATAAAAAAATTAGGCATAGGCCAATGTCTAATAGACATTCATGGTGTTTGAACAGTGCCTAAACCAGATCGATATAAACAGTGTATGATAGTTAAATTCGACATCAAAGTCGGAGTTAGCGTAAGCACCATGCCACATTCTCTAAATGGCCGCCATACACAGATCATGAACTTTATTTTTTTTAAATAACAGTGGCTAGACTATGTCTAGATATTCTGCTTTGTGGATCATGTGTCGTTGAGGTTCACACTGTACAATTTTTTTTCGCAATTGTGTCGTCTTGTACGCACTTTGTGAATTTTCTAGTAGCATTTGTCCGAAATCGTAATTGGTACTCGGGAGGATTAAGTCAATGCTGTCTAAACCACATGCTTTACGTCGAGTTTCTAGGACAAAATGCGTACCTTATTATGTGCCTTATTAAGCCCATGTCTTGTTATAAGAAAAAAATATAATAGCAAATAAATACGGCTACTCAAAGTTGTCCCCATATTTAACGATACAGTCTTTACTATTATAATTGTGGTAGAGTAATAACTTCCAGAGTTACAGCTCACCCCGTCTGACTCCATGAAACAGGCACCTAAGTTTTCTGCCTTTTCACAATACGCTGCAACTTTATTTGCTTCCAATTCGAGGTCCAAATAGAAATAAAGTATAGTTCATGTTTAATGCAAAATAAAATATCTTTATTTTATCTTATATTGATCCAGTTTCTAATCTATCTGTATATAAAATTTTATCTAAATCCATCCAGCCACTTTCTCGTGATTGAGTAACAAACCAAACTACAAATTTGTATGTGACCGACCGGCTTAGCGTGCCTTCCAAAGCAATGAGGCTGGCAGAGAAGAAGCATTTATATACTGATTTATTATACAGGGTTTACCAGAAACATGAAATAATAATTTTGTAAGTGATTCAGTGTATAATATGTAACAACTTTTCCAAAGAAACTAGCTGAATCCCTCGGATAATTCCAATGTCATGATTCTGTCACACATCACTCATCACATCCGCACTTTTCAAAGTTTGGATAGTCTGGGTTTGCTATCAAACTCTGACCCCAGATCAATCCTGCTTGCAAATATGCTCGTTTTGTATGCTGTTCAAGAACGTGGAATTCAATGTCAAAAGTGACCAAAGTGTTTGAATTATTATCACGACCTGAAAACGAGATTGAAACCCATCAATTGAATGTTTTGGCAAGATATGTCATACTGACTTACGACAAAACTAGCGACATAGAAGACATCAACAAAGCAAGAAAAGCATTATTCGTCAAAGGACGGGCCATGGAAAGGTTGCCACCAACACTCGGTGCTCTTGAACAGTACACAAAACGAGCATTTGCAAGCAGGATTGATCTGGGGTCAGAGTTTGATAGCAAACTCAAAATATCTAAACTTTGAAAAGTAGGGATGGTGTTGGTGGCAACCTTTCGATGGCCCGTCCTTTGACGATTAAGCTTTTCTAGCTTTGTTGATGTCTTCTATGTCGCTAGTTTAGTCGTAAGTCAGTATGACATATATTATCTTGCCAAAACATTCAATTGATGGGTTTCAATCTCGTTTTCAGGTCGTGACAATATTTCAAACACTTTGGTCACTATTGGCATTGAATTCCACGTTCTTGAATAGCATACAAAACGAACATATTTGCAAGCAGGATTGATCTGGGGTCAGAGTTTGATAGCAAACCCAGAATATCCAAACTTTGAAAAGTGCGGATGTGATGAGTGATGTGTGACAGAATCATGACATTGGAATTATCCGAGGGATTCAGCTAGTTTCTTTGGAAAAGTTGTTACATATTATACACTGAATCACTAACAAAATTATTATTTCATGTTTCTGGTAAACCCTGTATAATAAATCAGTATATAAATGCTTCTTCTCTGCCAGCCTCATTGCTTTGGAAGGCACGCTAAGCCGGTCGGTCACATACAAATTTGTAGTTTGGTTTGTTACTCAATCACGAGAAAGTGGCTGGATGGATTTAGATAAAATTTTATATACAGATAGGTTAGAAACTGGATCAAGATAAGATAAGATAGAGATATTTTATTTTTCATTAAACATGAACTATACTTTATTTCTATTTGGACCTCGAATTGGAAGCAAATAAAGTTGCAGCGTATTGTGAAAAGGCAGAAAACTTAGGTGCTTGTTTCATGGAGTCAGACGGGGTGAGCTGTAACTCTGGAAGTTATTACTCTACCACAATTATAATAGTATCGTATTGTAGCTCAATGAATAAGGCATTTAACCTTTTTAGCCTATTTTTGAACAACTCTTGTACTTTTTCTATAAATGACACAAAAAAAAAGTGTGCCTCTTTTTACAATTTCATAATAAGTTGATGGCTGTTTTCTTTTTAAATATTAATCTTATCACTATGTATTTGGTACCGTTTTATAGGTAATTTATCGACGATGATTTGGTTCTTAAAGAGTAAACTCGTCAGTCCTACCGTTTTGGAATAAAATCCAGAAAACTAGAATGAGGGAGATAAAATGGGGGGTAAGGGGGGACAAATTGGCTCTTCAGCGTGCTTCCATATCGACATTGAAGCACATACATATATGAACGCTACATTCATGCCAAGTTTCATGCTTTCTTCCGGATGGGACCGATAATTTTGTTTTTGTTAGGAGGTGGAAATTCAAACAGTGTAAAACATGGAAAAAATGGATCAGTTGCATTTGCCTATATATCACGATACAAGTGGCGATAAATTAAAACACGAACGTAGAGAATGTTTTAAGTCGGCACGAGTTGCGAATTACTTATTCGCACATGTATCGTACAACGTTTTACAGTACATATGGTCATTTAAATGTTTGACATAGTTGCGTAATGAGCTCATTACCTAACAAGTGAGGTAATATAGCGCCATATGTACTGTAATAGTACATTACGATACAAGTGCGTAAGAAAGGAAGTTCGAAACGAGTGGCGATAAATTAAAACACGACCGAAGGGAGTGTTTTAAATCGACAAGAGTTACGAATTTCCTTTTTGCACGTGTATCGTACGACGTTTTTCAGTACAGATGAGCCTTCAAAGTTTCGACCTGGCATATAATGAACCATTTCTCGCACTAGTGCGTAAAAAAAACACCATCTGTACTGAAAATTATATTATACAATGGTGACAATATTATAAGAGTTTGCCGTAACACGGAAAAGACATTGATATGCTACTTGTAAATTAAATAATTCTACACTTTTTCAGTCTATGCAATGTTACGAATATTCGTTGAAAAAATAAAACAGTGTTTTTAATAGCAAAGTTATCAGTGCTCTTTTCTCTTTAAAATTTAATATCCTTCCAATAAAGCAAATTCCGTAATTCATGTGACTTGGAAGCCTGAAATTTTGCCTCCCGTAAAAATACCTTGTGCGCTTTTAGCTGCTGGCAACATTGTTTTGTTTTGGAATATGTTTAAAGAAATCGGTATCAAGAGGTCGCCGTGTCGCTGCATTGGTAACAAAAATTGTATGTCTGTCATAAGATAAACTCTAAGAAAAAAAACGTACGCCGGAAATATCGAGAAAGAAATATGCTCATTTAGATGTCGGTCACACCTTTGGTTGATTTGATGCTGGTTTTGATGGCACTAAGTAGTATTAATATTTTACACATAATATAGTTTAAATTAAAACTGAGGTTCGAAATGTAAACCTGTGCCGAAGGATAAAAGTCAATGCACTGTGACTACAATTTTTCATTGACAATGATCTTATCAATGTGAAATAAGAAGCGCAGTGACCAAGTGAAGCAAGTGACCTATTTAATTGAGTGAAGTAGCGAATGAGAGATTTAAGTCAAATAATTTAGTGCTGTGACTACGTTAAAAATAGAAATAAAAATTGTATTTAAATTAACAAAAAAAGTGTTGAATTTGTAACACTACTAACTACATAATATAATAATGCACGTGTATTAATTGCTATCTCACATTTAAGATCATTATAGTGTCATTATATTAAAAGCAAAGTGTCATAAACCGTGCTTGCATTTTATAATCCCGTCTAAATATTGATCCCATAAAAGATCAGGCTCTTAAATTTAATTGCAATATATTCTCAAGTGTCCGATGCTTTGAAAAATAATATTTAACAGCGGCAGCTTTAAACTTTTGATGTGTTTATATTAAAAGGTCATTCATGTGATATCTAAGAAATGTATGAAACATTTTGCTAGTTTCCTGGGTAATATCGATTTAAATAAAATTAGCCAGTGCCTCAAAAGCTCTTGAATATTAAATAACGTTCATTGAATGTTTTTGACAGTTACAGTTAACAGTTATAGTCGCTTATATCTCCTACTATCCTGACTGCAAACCCTACACTCCCAACCCTATCTACTGGGTGCTCTGGTGTCTTGGACAGGCTGCGGGGGCCTACGGCGGGGCAGCAGGGGTTGCTGCGCAATGAGCCGGTTTGCAAACGTACTCTGTCTGATTCTGCGTTCGAGTCTTAGTCGGTGAGATGTGACGCAGACATATCCAACGACTCGCTGCCTCTTAGGCTCAATCATCAGAGTCACGTGAGCCTACAGCGCTATTGCGTATCAAAATCTCCTCCCCCTGTAGTCTCCCCTTCCTAGTCCTTGCAGCAGGATCTGCTGGCTGGAGTTACCCCCTGAATCTGAATCTGAATCTGAGTTACAGTTAACAGTTATAGTCGCGTCCAGAATAAAACGAACTAAATTGCCATAGGACTGATAAAATGTTATATCAAATAAAAAATAGTCATATATATGTGTCGATAAGATGATATCTATAATTCAGACATTGCAATAGAGAAGTGTCTTTTCAAAAGGAATTATTTCTATAAGCCAACAAGCAATAATCATAATAATAGTGGGTTTTCTACAATAAAATAGTTTAATATCTCTTGAGTCGAGTTCTTATTCCTATAAAATTGCATAATTTACGAATTACCTACTAATCTTATTAAAAATACTTATTATATTTATTGTATAATTTGAACTAACCGTGCAACAACATGCCACTCGCGGCTAATTTATGCATATACACTAATTCAAACTTTTTTGAAACTAGACATGTACAGCACTGGCCGAAATGTGGTAACATTTGTGCCTAATAATGACCTGTCAATTTAGTTCGCCTAATTTTGGAGCCAACTTCAGGCACTGTTTTCTAAACCAAATAATTATATCAATGATTCAGTCTTCAATTATTATACATTCATAGTTTTATTTTTGTGTCTGAAATAAATTAGCACCTTCATTATTTTGAAAACACATATTTGCTAACTTATTATTAGAATTTAGAAACCTGTATGGCTTGTGTATTTACAACAATAATTCATATTCTCACCTTTCTCTCGACATGACTCTTGAACACTTCAATGAATACCTATATGCATTGCAGATGTGGCTTTCTTTCATCTAAATAACGCTTTAGGACACTTTTGTAGAATTTCATAATTGTCAGAAATAGTTATGCGTGGACTAGGTAGATTTAAATATTATGAATTCATGTTAGGGATAAGGATAGTTTCGACATTTTTTTTAATGAATTTAAAACTATTTGATCATAACACAAATTTTAAATACTAAAATAATTTAAATAAATATAAAACTTTATGTTTTTCGGTGAATAAATAAAAAATAATTAAAAAACCTTCTCAGCGCTAAAATTTTACAGTTTTTATATAATAATTGATTGCTTGGATTGACAGCTATGAAACAGGCACATCTATAAATGTGGCGTTCCATGCGTAAAGGGTCTTTCTTATTCATGTGCAATAATAATCTTTTATCAGAACTATAGGCCTAGCACATGATTGCCGTGAGATAGACTAAATGTCATGAATACAATTAGAAGAAAAACGTGATCTATCTCGCTCCGAGACACTCTCGCGGCAATCAAGTGCCTATAGATTGCCTATAGAAGTATTAAATCCAGATGAACAATTACCTTATTACATTTGAAGCTTAAGGACACTCTTCTGCCGTAAACGTCTTCTACGATGATTCATATTACCAACCCCATTAATCATCATGGTTGTCATTGTAGAAGACTTTTGAAATACTACATTACCTACGCTACACGTGCGGAAAAGAGGGAATTCAAAACGAGTGGCGATAACCTCTTCGTACGTGTATCGTATTCTCCCTATATCAATAATTGGCATAGTTGCGGAATAAGCTCATTATTTATACGACCTTAAAATGTTAGTTGGGTACCTGACTAGTGCCGTAATACAAATATAGTGCCATATGTACCTACTGTAAACAATCTAAACATTTCACATTATTGAAAATAATATTATCACTTTTTAATGGTAATACATTGTTATTCCATTAAGATAAATAAATTGCTGCTTGTATATAAATGCCAATGCCCTATTTAATTGATCTATATTTGTTCATGTATTTTATGACTTATATTTATTACCTATACATAAATATGTAGTTAGTTACATTGAACGCCTGCCTGTTCTGTGTGCCGGTTGAGCCGTGTTTACTATAAGCTAAGTTTACTCGCGGGCTCGGCGTGGAGGTAAACGTAATTTGTAAGTGCGCCCGCGCAGGTCCGCCCACGCGCGGCGCTTCTCACGACGTGACTCACTAGAATTATGTCTTATATATGTATATGCTTTTAAAAATGCATCGATTGTCTTGAAGGCGTTCAAGTGTATTGAATAAATTATATATTAAAATGATTACTTTGTTGCTTATACATACGTGGTGTAACGCGAGAAATGAGAGATTTTAACAATGAGGGCCTATTTGCATGGTGTGATAACTGCTATGCGAATTTAAATATATTGCGCTATCGGATTGGTGTTCTGAATTGTATGTAATCTAAACAGCCCGCAGTGTACATACAGTCGCATAGAGTCCGCACGCCGTCTAAATAAGAGTTGAACGAAAACAATGTTATACGAGTTTATGAGAATTTCGGCACAAAAGAAATGTATTTGTACAGAAAAAGTATAAGTTAATGGCAGAAATGGCATATCAAGTAACAATCACATCATCGCGATGAAAAAAGAATTTCCCAAGTTCCACATTTTGTACTTTCTTGAAGTATGCTTAGGCATACATACTCGTACATACATGCATTGACGGGGTCAGTTAATTCCAGTATAATAGCGGAGTATGTTGATGATCCAAATCAAATCAACGCTATTGTCCCTATGTATCATATTACAATGAACTTAGCGTATTATGTGTGTTCCATGTATAATCCACATTGAACCGTTGATTGGCAGTTTAAATAATAATGATCTCTTAATCAAATGTAGGCTGGTAACTCAGAATCCTCCACTGAACTCGGATATTGTTATCGCTAAAATAAATTAATCAGATCTTCACACAATACTTCCTGAAACTCGATCTTTTGAAAATTTATTACACAAACAATCTTTATGGTTCAGTCGTTCATTTTCATTGTATACTCGTACCTATGTAAAGTAAAAGCGAGACGCAAAGAAAGTAACAAATGTTTTTTTAAAGGAAAAAAGCATTAGCGATAAGAATTTCCTTTCAGTCACTTCTCAAAAAGGCCTTCAAGCCTTTTATTGTTTTTTTTACTTGTTTTTCGTATTTAATCCGTATTCAGAAGTTTGAATTATGACGGCCCATTTAACAGGCTGTCTAGTTGTTGGGAGTTGCTATTAGCAGTTCTTACCGATGGGACAGAATTTATTACGACGCTTTAGCATGCTTTTAAGTGGCCAGCCGATTATGGCGCCTTCGCGCCTTACTTGGCCGGTATTCTGTTAACAAATGTAGTGGCGTCCAAACATAATTATAACATTCTGGTCGGTACGTTTACCAAGTCCATAGTGATTAGCATTACGTGTCTATAAGGCGGCTACTACTTCCGCTGAGTGTCAACTCCAACACACTCGGCATCGGTACTTGGCCTGTTACGTATCGAGCCCACTGCATTATATTACATTATCTGGTTATGTAAATTTCATTTCGGATTTTCTCGGTGTAATAGATGTGCATAATTTATTGAGTTTTATTAAATTAACTACCTATGTGGATAGAATTTGCGTCGCTGAGCCGTGAAACACAATCTGTTAAGGAAATGTCATTGATTTATGGACGGATATTTAGATTGGCATAGTTTCGTGTTACGTGTTTTGTTTTAGTGCCAATTTAGCCCAGATATCTATTTTGATTGACAGATATTTTACGGGATGAATGTAAGTCCATGTTACGTACTGATCATGATCAACATACGAGTATGGAACGAATCCCGAAATCATGTAAAAAAAACCGGCCAAGAGCGTGTCGGGCCACGTTCAATGTAGGGTTCCGTAGTTTTCCGTATATTTCTCAAAAACTACTGAACCTATCAAGTTCAAAACAATTTTCCTAGAAAGTCTTTATAAAGTTCTACTTTTGTGATTTTTTTCATATTTTTTAAACATATGGTTCAAAAGTTAGAGGGGGGGGACACACTTTTTTTGCCTTTAGGAGCGATTATTTCCGAAAATATTAATATTATTAAAAAACGATTTTAGTAAACCCTTATTCATTTTTAAATACCTATCCAACAATATATCACACGTTGGGGTTAGAATGAAAAAAAAATCAGTCCCCACTTTACATGTAGGGGGGGGGGGTACCCTAACAAAACATTTTTTCCACTATTTATTTTTGCACTTTGTCGGCGTGATTGATATACATATTGGTGCCAAATTTCAGCTTTCTAGTGCTAACGGTCACTGAGATTATCCGCGGACGGACGGACAGACAGACATGGCGAAACTATAAGGGTTCCTAGTTGACTACGGAACCCTAAAAAAAACTTCCCCATACTAAATATCAAGATCAGACATTAAACACACGGGGCACAGTGATTTCTTTTTTCGTATTAGAGACGTGGATCACAGCATAAAATAAGATAAGCAATATATTCATCCCTTCTAGTTAGCTTATAAGGTAATGAAAATAAGCTAACTCTTGTTCTTCTTACTCGTATGTATACATGTAGAATATTTTAATTCAATTTTCTATAATGATAATGCGTATTTATCTTTATTTATTAAATTAAATGTTATTTAACGAATTTGCACTCGCAACGATGTAATAGAATTAATAATAGAAAGATGTCGTGAATTGCAAAACGTGTTAAAAATCGCCCGTCGTAGTACTATTATTACAATTCGCAAAATATGCTAAATGCACACGTAAGTAAATATTTCAATTTTTGATCACGTCGGGACTAGGTATACTGGAGCTCGTGGCTGTTTGATCTCACCCTAAGCCTCGTTAGCGGGCCGAGCGGTGGGCGGTGCGACCGTGAGAAACAAATAACCAGTGTCGCACTCACGGACTCCACTCTCCAGAAAGAAACGTCTAATGGAGAGCGCAGTTATAATTGCTTTTGAGTAATCAGTTTTTATGGCGTGTCACGCGAGGATAGCGTTTGATCTTTGCCTTAACACTTATGTTTGGTGAAGCGGCAGAGTTATGTTCAATAAATTAAAGAGCACATTTATCAACTTAAATTTCTTACTAATTTGCTTGAAGTTAGACTACTTAAGGCTTGATAATTCATAGGGTAGATTTCTTCGTGGAGTTTGTGTTATTGACTTCTGACTTTCAATAAGTTAACTGATTAAAGTGATTAAATAGCCATATAAGCAATTTTTCAAGATGTCAAAAAAATTCGCTCAGGTATGAATTTACACGAAACAAAAAGTGATTACACTTTCGGAGTTGCTGTATCCAGTTTATTCTGTTTATTAAATAAAACTGAAGTAAAAATACTCAATTTAACAAGAACTATTAGTGGTAATTTTTCTATACAAACGTTCGTGCCATTTTCCTCTTTTATATTTGTCTTAGATTATTATTTGTTTATATATATCGATTTAGGTTACTTCATAAAATGTTAAAAAGGGCCAAAAATGCCCCTTAAACAAACGACTGAATATCATACATTACCTAGAGTATTTATTGACCATTTTATAGAATAGAGTATTTATTGGCTACTCCTTAGAGTTGTAACTTTTACAGCACGTTGACGACGGAGAACCTACACCGGTGACGCGCTGTAAATATGACGCCTCACGTAAATACCCATGACTAGTGTGACTAAATTGCTTTCACCCCAAGATAACTGGGCAAGATTAATGACGCTAACGTGCAAAACGTTTAAACCCGTTTCCAACCGAAATCCGACGAGTCAGTTCCATATATTAGTGCTAACGAAAACGTTTCTGGCACAAATTTCCTTCATTAACATTTTACAAATAAGTTGACTTTATACATCCTGAGAGCCCGTGTTGTGCGTGTTTTTATAAGTAGGTAGGATACTTTCATGTGAAATGATATTTAGCGAGTTACGTTGTAAAAAGAACAGGTTGAGCTTTTTATCCCGGCTGACAAACATGTTGAATGTTTTTATGTTTCAAATATTTCTTAAGTAAATCATATTTTGAGTGATGTTGATCAAATTACCATGATATTTGAAATAAAACTGATTTAGTTAAATATATAAAAGGACATGCATTTCTAACTGTCCAATTTTTACTTGCCACAAATTTTCTCGACAAGAATGTTCGGCATTTTGATGTCAAGTCTTGTGTGTGAACATTTGTGTACATAGAGGGAAAACACCATTCGTTGCGTCACTAATTACACCAAATGATCATGATTATTATTGACTTTGGTCTGCGGTGAGCAGCCACTATGTACGTTTAAGTATACTATGTAGGAATTAATAGACTTGCGGCGGCTTTTGATCTTAGTACTGCTAAGTGTGTCTTTGTGGAGTAGGTGAGGTGTACTATAGATAGGTATGGTTTATTTTACGTGAATTATCAATCGACGTATTGTAATTAAAATACCTAGAAATTTTCCAGAAATGAAAAAAGGTTAGTCAATCCTGAATATCTATGCAGAATAATATTTGTGTACTTATCCATTTTATTATTTATAACTCCACGACATCTGTGAAGTTTACTCGAACAAATTGCAATTGTGCTTAAGTTGTCATAATACTTTCGACAATTTTAAATGCATTATAAAACATAATAGCTTATGATACCTAGCCAAGAATACCCAGAGCATTAAGGAAAAGTACCTAATATAGTATACATAATCATATAACACTTCTCGCGTTTTGTACACATATTTTAAAGACGCACACGGGTCGAACGTGATAAAATAACATTATTATCTATTATCCAACATTTCGGCCAGCACGGGAAGCATGGTCGCGCGATAGACGATAAAATATCAGGCCGTCCCAATCGTACTTACAAATAGTGCGATAGGGACGGCCTGCTATTTTATCACTTATCGCGCGACCATAATTGCCTGCCAGGTTGCACTAGCCGTGGTCGCGGAAGACTGACGTCATTAATACAATTAGACAAAGACGTGTCAATCTCGCGGCGATGTCAATAAAGCCGTAATAATGCGAAATGTCAATATTAATTTATCGCGCTCGACTCGTGCTGTGTGTCTTTAAAAAAACACATAATCATGTTAAGGCAGCGGGTTAAATCTCGACTGGGGGGCAATTGTAACCGATCCATTTTCTCCATTATTACACTATGATGTTGAATTCTACATGTGTCCACTGAACACGTCTACCATATATAACCGGTGGACACTCTATTTAATAATGCAAACATTGTAAAACATGGAAAAAATGGACCATTTACAATTGCCCCCACGTCGAGATTTGCCCCGCTGTACCTTATCCGTTTTAAGATGTATGTATATATTGTATATGAGTAAATATGCTAACCACCACTTCAAAAGCAATATCCCCAGTTGCTACCGTTGCTACAAAACGATTGGTAGCTAATAGCTGAAACTTAATGAAAATTGCCTGTGTTGTGCATTTGTTATTAAAACTCATTACAGGATGGTGTAAATTAAACTATTACTTATCAAATTACACTCGTTTTGTGTAGTTTTATCGCATGTTACCTATCTACTCACTGCAATCTCAGATCAGATAAAAGCAAAGTCAATTTATTTATTCGTACTTTTACGAGTGTTTCAATCATGTTGCCACTTATACCCGTTCCCCGTCATCTTCCTCGGCGCGTCGAGCCACTTTGTTACAATAATAAAAGCATGCCGTAGGTGGTCCCGATGCCGCACTGTGTGGCAGATATGCTCACATATTTGTATTAAACTATGTGAGTTTTTACTGTTCCAAAAAATCTTAAAAGCCGTTTAAATCAAGTTTATTACCATGCGTATTGAGTTCGGTGTTTTATGTATATTTCGAGTGCTAAATTATTTTAAGTGTGTTATTTAACTAGGTTTTTAATCTGATCCAGCTTACAGAGTTGGAGTTGGTATTGATTATTTTTTTAGTTCGGTTTCAAATGTTTCATCCGCATAGTCGCCTTTGAACTGAATTTATGGAACAATAACAGATTTAATTATACTTATTTTATTAAACTTAGTTCTACTAACAATCGCAAATCTTAAGTTTAATTAATGCATCTTTTAAGTGTATAAGTGTGTGTGTTCGTACATTCACTTAGTTATTTTGCAAAATTTTGTGATATTCTTGTCCTTTAATTCTTATACAGAGTGGGGCCTGTAACAAAGGCGAAGAATTGAACTGTAGGCTATTCTCCTTATACTGATCAACATTTGTTCAGTGACTTTTAAAAATTATGAAGTCTTAAATTTTTTAATTTTTCATACAAAATAAATATTAGCTTCAATGTACGCCATTATTGTTGTCATTGACGTTGTCTGTCACACTTTAGACTTAACAGAATTCGCAATACATTACCTCTTAGAAAAAACTTTGAAGGGTGATAAAAATCAAAATACAAGTTATTTTTAAAAGTCGCCGAACAAATGTTGATCAGTATAAGGAGAATAGCCTAGAGTTCAATTATTCGTCTTTGTTACAGGCCCCACTCTGTATAGGTACCTTATAATGTCAACTGTAAATTCTTGTGTTACTTAATAAACAATTAAACTCATGCATAATATTCGTACGTATAAATTTAACATTTCCCTATTTTTAGGGTTCCGTAGTCAACTAGGAACCCTTATAGTTTCGCCATGTCTGTCTGTCCGTCCGTCCGCGGATAATCTCAGTAACCGTTAGAACTAGAAAGCTGAAATTTGGTACCAATATGTATATCAATCACGCCAACAAAGTGCAAAAATAAAAAATGGAAAAAAATGTTTTATTAGGGTACCCCCCCTACATGTAAAGTGAGGGCTGATATTTTTTTTCATTTCAACCCCAACGTGTGATATATTGTTGGATAGGTATTTAAAAATGAATAAGGGTTTACTAATATTAATATTTTCGGAAATAATCGCTCCTAAAGGAAAAAAAAGTGCGTCCCCCCCCTCTAACTTTTGAACCATATGTTTAAAAAATATGAAAAAAATCACTAAAGTAGAACTTTATAAAGACTTTCTAGGAAAATTATTTTCAACTTGATAGGTTCGGTAGTTTTTGAGAAAAATACGGAAAACTACGGAACCCTACACTGAGCGTGGCCCGACACGCTCTTGGCCGGTTTTCTTGTTAGTAGTGCGTGGTTATTAAATGTATTATTATTTTTATCATGTCTGCTTTTCTATACAACATACAAATAAAGACTCATCCAAATAAGTTAGTTCTTATGAATGAAAGTTATGTTGGTTTGTCAGACGTAGTAAAATTAACTCAATTGCGCATCCCGATGGTCGAGTCGAGCGACGCTCGTAATACAATGTGTCTCGCCCCTATTTATTGAGGAATCAAGCAAGATTTCACCAGCAATTTATCGGCCTATTTATCATATGTATAGACAAACACACTGGTATGTATCGTACCCTTCAGTTAGTATAGTCATGTAGTAGGTAACTTAACTATGTCATTTAACGCTTAATAGGGCAGGAGAATTTCGGAAATTAGTCAAAGAATTCCGTCAAATTGTCAAATAAAGTCTACACTATAGTGGTATAGTACATTGTGCAACAAGGGGAGGAAGTTGAATATTACTAACGAGAGTAAGTTAAATCGCGACGGCTTGCCGGAGCGATTTAAAAACTCGAGTTGGTAATATTCATACTCCCCGAGTTACACACAATGTTTTTCATCACATTTGAGAGAAAAATACAGAAGAAATAGTCATAAGACAAAACCTTCAACCGGCGGCGTTGCGACCAGTAGTGTATCTTGATCTACATCAGATTATTCATATTAAATCCATTGTTTTTGACAACAAACACTTTTTGAACGAAAACAAACACGAAAATACTGCATATAAATTAAATGCAACGTCCAAAAATGCATTTAAATCATATAATTGAACTAAAATTGTACTTATTTCTCATTTATTTAAATATTTCGATCTGTTGTACTCTCCGTTGCTAGGCAACGGTGGGTGCCTCGCGTACGCACGCGGTCAAGCGCGAGTAGAGAGCATATTGTCAGATTGTAAATTATAACAATTTATCTGAGTTAATTTTTACGAAATAAATGCAAAACACACTGAAATAATTGTAAAACATAAATTAAATGCATTAATCATACCGTATAATATATTTTATAGCTTAATAGTAAAATTTTGGTTGTGCAATAAAAATCCTTGGCAGATTGAAACATCCTTTGCCTGAAGTATTGTACGGATTGTATTAATTTTTAAAACTAAATCCATTATTCCCTTGGGAATAAAATAGTACAATATGCTTCAGTACACGTAGACGCAATGATACCTTTAAACAGCAAATGTGATGAAAAACATATTATTTATTTATAAAAACCTTAACCCTTGCCATATTAAGGGTTAAGGTTTTTGAAGTTATCTGCGTACACTAACTATTATTTTCACCACACAAGCACTTTAAATGTGAGTTATAGAAAAATCGTTCTCTCAAGGGAGTTATGAAATTTCTAGTACCGTACTTAACTATTTTACATCTATTTACATATTTTTTACATTGCGGGTGTGATGAAAAATATTGCAAACTCGAGTCTTTAAATCGCTCCGGCGAGCCGTCGCGACTCGCAACTTTTCCCATACATACACAATGTGCTATTATTTTGGACAACTACTTTATAATTAAATTGACTAAACGCACCTAGTTAAGTTCTTGTAAGTACGCTCCTTAAAAATTATACATTCGAAGATTGTAAAAGTTGGTCTCCACCAACGAAGCTCTATGTTTTGGACTTAATGGGATAACAGATTTATTAAGTGTCTCTTGTTGACAGTTTAAAGTTAACATGGGAAAATGAAGTACGAAAACACGGTAATGCCTATAATTATACTTGATAATTAATTATACAAGATAATTAATTATACAAGATAATTAACTGAGAGGGGCTAATGCAAAAGAATATTGACCAATGGTTGACCAATGACCATTCCATTTACCTTTAAAAAAAGTCATCATAGGTATCATCAAGCTCTTCTTTGAAGAGTTGTAAGTAAACTGTCTTGTTAGTAAACTGAGAACAAGTATCCGATATGATATTTCTCTATATCTAACATCCTTCACTATTTATTTAATGTTTATCTAACCGACAGTGTAGTGTAGGTACATTAAAAGCAACCTTGCAAATGAGCTAGGCGCTCGTGTTAATTACTTATTACCCGTCTAAATACCCTAAGGCAACTAAAAGCCTTATAATAATTTAATTGCACAAAGCAATGCTAATTTTATTTTCCTACCTTGCGCCCTTACATCTGCGAGTCGGGTTCAACGTTTCTCGACGAAGGTTAAGTAGTCCGCTGTCTGTTTCACTTAAATCGTTGCCCGCAGCGCAGAGCAAATGATAGCCGCTACTTAAATTGAAAATTATAATATCGAATCTACTTACAGCATCCCCGCAATTCTAATGAGGTCTACGCAAAAAGAAATTATCATTTTTAAATATTTTGTCTATAATCCTCTGATAGTTATGAATTTCATAGTATTCTTACATCTTAATCCAGCACAGCAACGTTTATGCTTGGCTCATTTAAAAACAACGATGTATTTTTTATTGTTACAAAAATAACAAAGCTCTTTTCTTAATTGGTGGCGTAAAAAGCATCTGAGACAAGACGCAGAACTAATTAGGAGATTTTGTTTTAAAAGCACGACGGCTAGTTTTTTTGCTGCCTTGCGGAAGAAATCTGTGACTTGATTATTCTGATTTTGCTCTTAGTACTAAATAGGGTCGTAACTACACTAAATTGGGCAACTCATCTTTGGTTTCTTCGCTTCCATGCAATTACCGTCGGCACGTTCCCACAATGATACCTATAGTATGTCCTCATGCACAAAATAAAAGATAGGTGATATTGATACATAATAAATATTGTATGTCATGTACGCGTATTAATACAAAATATCACCATATATGAAGTCACGTCTGTATTCCTAAAAGGGTTAGACAGAGCACATAATATTGCTCAAGTTCCAGAGCCACTTTTAACAGATGGGTTGAAAGTTAATGAAATTGTGATATAGCAGTATGGAATAGACAGGTTGCTAACCTATCGCCCACACCACAATTTAATCCATATCCCACAATCGACTACTACGACACCCACGTGAGGAAAGGAGGTGGTGAAATTTTTAGCCTGCCTCCATACGGGACATAACATTATCCCACTAAATCGGTTTCTGATATTCAACGAAAATATTTATTGATAAAAACAGAAAAATGCAATATTACACCTATACAACAATATAACTTATTAAACTCAATAAAAACAAAATGCACTAAATTAAAGGTAATGCGCATATTTACCTACAAATATGTATTACGTATGCTAAAAAGTTTTAAATAAGCCCCTAAGCAAATGTAGTCACTTGTAACCACAGAATTCGCATCAAGTAGTCTAATATTTGTCGCTACTATTGAGAAATATTTGTTGGGCGAGTACGCAAGGTGAGGACCCTCGCCGCCGGTCACTCGACGCCCGGCGCACTTGTCCCCAATCGCTTTCATTGCCCACAAGATTGCTTCGGGTGGTTGATTCTGATTGAATTCACGCTTTCGTCTGACCCGAAATTAACCCAAGCAGACACATATAGCATCACTGACTGATTCAAGTATACTGTTGAGAGTTTTTTTCTTATTTTTTCACTGTTTTTTGGCCTGTCAACGGCTGACAAAAAGATAACATAAGTTTTAAATTCAATAATATAATAATAATAGTAAATTGTTTCTATTGTTTTTCCTCGTTTAGCTGACAAGAAGAAAACAAACATTATTTGTTTTTATTTTTGTGGAATTCTGACATTATCTTCGTCTGATAGGCAAAAACATACATATCTGATTTGTAGTGAGGATTACTAAATTAAAATATGTAGGTACTATAAACATTATTTACGACACAAATGCAGAAAAAAAACGGGTGGATCAAAATTTAAAGACACGTAATACACAGTAAAAATACTTCTATCTTACGCGTACTCGTATTGCACGAAACTTGATGATGTTTTTGTTCAAGAATTTTACATGATTTTTCTTTTGACCAATACGTACCTATAGAGGTACATAGTGTTTCCACTGTAAAATTTGCAAACAATGTTATGTATGGATGGCAGTAATATGTTTAGTAACCCTTTACCAACACTCCTTAAGCTCAGTGCTAGTTGTAAAAACGGAACGTAAGGAAATATGGTGCTCCATAAAAACAAACATTGTAAGCGTTGCGCAGTGAGCTATTAATCTATGGAAGAGGGCCATTGGATAATTACTAGTGTGAAATCTTAATGGTTTTAGTACGGCATTAATGTACCAATTAACGCGTTCCCTCATAGTGGGTATTGTTCTAGGCATACTTTTCGCTAATTCTACGAATATTATTCTGATTTTTAATGTAGGTATGCGTTAAGTATTACTGACACTATTAAAAATAATTCTAACTAAAAATATTAAAATAACTTTAGTCTTTAACCCATTATAGGGCACAGGTCTCAAAAAATACCACCTGTAAGATTATCTTTTTGTATTTTTTTCTTGCTTTTTACTTTTACTTTTACTTTTTTACATAATTTTTGAATTCACGATTTTTTTAAAGTTCCCCGCAATTGATTATAGGTTAGGTTAGACACATTAGTTAGTTGTAGGAGGACATAGTTCTGGATACTTAAAGTCAAGCCAAAAACTTAAAACTTCTTTATTATGCAAGATTACTAAAGAGCTAACTCTTACTAATTGACTTTCACAGAGTCTTCATTTGTGTAGGAGTTGCGTTCCAGTAGGTATACGTGTCTATAGGCAACCCTCAAGCCCTTAAAGTTGCAGTCTCGTTAGCACCGCCAACCGTTTGTCACCTCCATGAGAGCTTTTACCTGCATTTCTCCCCTTTTTACTCTTGCATTTGCTTACGCGCACATGCATAAAATGAATGCAGCGTATAGCAGCTCGATGTTTGTGGTGCGCTTACCGCATGCATATCAATAAAATAAACTTATTGTATTTTTCAGGCTTCTCCGGCGCCAGCGCCACCAGCACTCACTATCAGGCGTATCAGAGGAAAATGTTTTATTTGTTTGTATTTGTACCGACTTGCTCGATCTTTCACAAGTTTTAATGATTGAACGTATCGTCCTTACATAGATATTAATAAGTTAAGTGCACCTATTGTCGAGGGAGTTAATATTTATTTCTCTCTTGCTATGAAAGTGGGTCGGTTCCTGGTCTAAAATTTGCAGAACAGTTTTTTTAAATGAATTTAAGTGTACAAAATCATATTTTGTTAGGTAACTGTCTTTTACTTAAAATACAGATACTTTTACCTAAATTGTTAGTAAAAATGTCCCCCAAGAAATTCTACGGAAGTACTTATTATACAACTTGTTTTTATTGATTTCCGTTAACTTTAAGAGAAGGTTCAATTGCAATATAAGAGTAGTATGAATTTTATAACTTCCTGGTATTATTTATTGTGACATGTTGCGTCAGATACTTGACACTAACTTTAATGTTATTGTCAAGGGTCCCTCACACAGCTCACACTTATCAATTAACTTATTATGTATGAACACGATGAAGTATTTTTTTTTTCAAATTTACCAAAAAGTGATATACCTACTTACCATGTTGTTTCTGATAATGCACCCAACGACCTGTCGAATTTAATGGAAAAAAAAAAAAAGGCTGTGTGACTTCATCGTTATTTTTTTGTATCATACTTGTATCATACTTGTAAATATAGCGCCAGACACTTATTTTTAAATTTAATTAACTCAGTTTAACAAACATAATAGCGTGTTTAACTCGGATGAAAGGAACCAAGGCAGAAATAAGTGCCTTTCTTCCCTTAGTTTAAAATATACTAAGTATATTCTAATGGTCGTCTTCTTCGGCAAATTGGTTCACAACACGTCTTGGATGTAGACATTTCTCTGTAGACTATTGAGCTGGGCTAGCGAGGTAAAGTGTGAAGGCCTTTATATAAGAGCTTTGTTGCGTGAACTGAAACTAACACTTGACTGAGCAGCGATTGCCTATCAACGTCAAATTATATCAAGCTTTATTCAAGATATTGGAACCCTGAGTAGGTGCAACTATACGCGCCAAGAAACAAGTTGGTTCTATTAGTTTCATTAACGCTCACGTCCCGTGCGTGATACTCTTATTTATCGTTGACGAAATTAATGAGTGCAATATTTCGCTACCGGAATGCGATGTGAACTTATCATGGCTGTCATGAGCTCGTAAATCGAGTATATTAATGAGTCGAGATCACGACGGTTTTCTGTGAACTCATCAAATCCTTCATGTTCATTTTTGAACGATAAACAATTGACATCCCACTGTCGAATTATGGACTACCCTTAGATGTAAAATAGATAGATACTATTGCTCATTTGGCCCTCGGGATTGGATTAAACGTTAGGTCCCTATGGCAAAGTATCGGGCGCGTCGTAACTTCCACAAGTTGATAAGACCTGGCCCCGTAGCCGAATGGCATTTCTCCGACGCCAAACGAAAGCGATACGCCGCTGGCTCTGTCGCGCCAATACGCAAGCGCGATAGAGATAGATATCTACTAGCGCTTCGTTTCGTGAGCGATTGTGCCATTCGGCTAGCCACCCTGCGGTCCGATAATGCGCTTAGCTGGGAAAGGAGATGTTGCACATAAATCATTGCTAAGTGAGATCGGACCCGATGTGTGAACCCGTAAATCTCCCAGTAAATGAGTCCGCTCGAAACCGACGTTGATGGTGGCCTGTCTTTAAAGCACATTATAATAATTAAACGGCTTAGAAGCCGGTTAATCCCGGCGCTTGATAACTTTGTCGTCCTTTTTCTTTATCGGACAGGAGCTACCCCGATGTTGACCACCCATACATATGTGGACATTGTAAGTTTCATGACTAAGATATAAATACAGGTTGTCCCGTAAACCAACGCCAAAATTAAAAGGGGTGTTAGGACATCTCATATCAAATTAAGCTAAATTTATCTTAATGAAAAGTCATGGTTTTCGAGATATGGCCCTATTTTTCGTTTCCTTCTTTACGTTTTATAAATTAAACGGCCAATATCTCAAAACCCATTACATTTTCACTGGTATCACTGGTTTCATATTTCACAAGTAGCCTTTTAATTTTGGCGTTGGTTTACGGGACACCCGGTATATTGATGTATTAGTTGCTACAACGCTATCGACGATATTATAAGTTAAACCAATATTTGACTCAGAATTGTTTAATCTCAACCATATTAATCGCCCAGTTATAAGTAGGTACTTTCAAACTTCATAAACGTCTAATCAAATTAAAGGTGACGTTCGTATAGCAACTGCATTATTTATTATTACTTCCTCTTAGCTCTTACGTACGCGGGGGGCGGAATCATTTTCGAGTCTTACTAAGACGAGTAACAATTATAAACGGTGTCGGTCAGTAGTAGGTATTAGACAAATTTACAATAAACTAACGCCTCAGCATTAATGTTGCAACAGCAATGTCACTGCAGTTCACATCTAAAAACTTGCCTTCACTTTAAACCCAAAGCGTTTCGTTAAGGTACTGGACGGTATATAATTACTCCTTAGTCCTTGCCTCGGGTGATATATTACACTGTTTAGTTCTAGGAAGGAGTAAAAGTAATAAGTCGCTACGCAATACCACGTTACCGGTAGTTCGGAGCGGTAGCTTGGAAGCACATAATTGAAAACGCGTATTGAACGCGTGCGAGCCGAGGTGTCGGACAAGCTTTAATCTCATCGGCCGTTCTATGCCAATGCGTGTTTACAATCCAACATGTTACTTACCCATAGGCCAATTTACAGTAGTCTGCTTTAGAACCTGAGCTACCTTATCCAATACATAGTGTGAAAGTCACGAAATATTATGTTATGTTAATTGGTTAGAAAGTGTGAACAAAGTCTCCAAACGATTCCCAGAACCACCTTGTCGCTACGTATTCTAAATTGCAAAATGTCTTGGTAGAGGCTCTGGCCTGCCCTCACTCGAAATGGGAATATGACGCACCTAATTGTTCCGTGCTAGTAGGAAATGTTATGTTCTGAAGATTCATTTAGGTACACAGTGCAAAAGTGCATCTAACCGTTGATTGGTTATTATGCTAATGCGCGTGTAAATTTACCCTTAACAGTAATCATGTGTAAGAATATTTTACTACAGAAAAATGGGTAGTTAGAATTTTAGTTTAGACAAAGAGTACGGGTAGAAAGAAGTGTTTTAAAAATGTATAAATCTTGTTTGAACATTGTTTTCTATTGGTTTCTGGCACGCTTTAGGTTATCACAAAGTTTCGTGTTGCATCTATTACTTTTTCTTGATTGCTATGAATGAAAACTAAATCAACTGTTAATAATTAAAATCATAAATTAAAAAGTATCAGTAAGTATGACAAATAAAAATAGAAGCTAATTGGGGCACGCGAGCAAACCAGGCTTTGCATTCTTACTGCTTACCAAGCCTAAGAGAGACTGATGCAGGGACAAACCAGTGGAGATTGTTTATAAACATAATTGACTATGTTTTATTCATTGAATAGTTACCAATTCAGTCTAATACCATACTCACTCACTTGTTGCACTTATGTGAACGCAGACCCATAAGCCTATATGTATATATATATATATATATATATATATATATATATATCTCCCGGCCGTATCCGACCATGGTACGACCATTACGCTGATGTGCTCGCATGTGGCTCACGTAGCCGATTTTATTTGCGAAAACCCGTGCACACGACGGGCATGACAGCACACCGTTAAAATAATTATATGGAATAACTGCAGGTGGGCGGGCCTTCAGCTCATCCCGTCGGATATCCAGTTCTAAAAGTCGACGGGACTCAAAGTCATTTGTTTTCTTAGCGACAAAAGATCTCCACCCAGGGCGGTCGGCGGCTTGCTTCTCCCAGAGAAACGGGTCAATGTCACAGCTCTTCATGTGGCGTTTAAGCACATCTTTATACCTGAGGAGTTGCCCGCCATGCTTTCGCTTGCCCTCCTCTAGCTCCGAGTAAAAGATGCGCTTAGCCACCCGACCCTCAGCCATTCTTGAAACGTGGCCGCCCCAACGAAGTTGTCGTCTAATTTTATAATAATTTTATTTTTACACAATTTGGTGTAAATTATGTAGTGTTGTGTTGCCGCCGTACGCTTTTTGCCACCGTCGTAGTTTAAATCGTAGGTGTCCGAGTTTGCTGAGCGTTTGGAACATCAGCCTTGGGCCGCAAGGCGCACTGAATCACCCGAACTACAATAAGCCGATCATTAAGCTAATGACGCCGCCGTAAATACCGATACGACGTTATTAAACCTGACTAACTCAATTAATACCGGACCAGAAATGGACGATGCTTTCCCTGAGGAACTACTAAGAAAATTAAATAAGAACTTTGGTAGGTAGGTTAGGTAGGTACCTACTCTTATAAATAGTAGCTAAAATAAAAAGGTTCAAGAAGAACGTAATATTATTTTCCTATTCGAAAGTATTATAAAGAATAATACCTTGCTTGCTTAATACGGGTGGCGTAGGTATTAATATAATAGAATAATAAAAAACCTCTCAAGTGAGAATCAGACTCGCGCACCGAGGGTTTCGTCCAAAATTTAAAATTATGAAAAATATTTTTTATCATATGACGAAACTAAAAATGTACGGTTTCAGCAATTCCAGCTTGATACCTCCACGCGTTCCTGAGAAAAAGGGTCTTGACCAAGTGGTCAAGTGACAGACAGACAAACGGACGGACGGACGGACGAACAACAAGTGATCCTATTAGGGTGCCGTCTTTTTTCATTCTGGATACAGGGTTTTTGTTATTTACTTAATGTCAAAAAAAATAAAAAAAATACCCTCAAATTGTCGAATGAACAAAAACAGAAGTTTCCAATTAACTAAACTTGAGTTTATTCCAAATTAATGATCAGTTCCATATTTTAATGAAATATTAATTGGATACGTGATCGGTCCTTGTACAAAGTTAATCGACCGATTTCGCACAGTCAGTCGGTTGCGTGAATGATCCCAGAAGTATTAAATGATGCCAACTGCCTGACCTATAAACGTATAAAATATATCAGAGCCGGCAAAGTGCTTACAAACATCGGAACACGCCTGGTTACCATTAAAAATCAAGGAGAAAGTACTACTGTAGTGCGAAAAGAATTTCGTTCGTATTGTTACGGAAACGTACGAACGTGTCATGCTATTTCAGTCAGTCTCAGTACAAGACGCTAGACGTACTCACACTGTCTGAACTAGCATGCCAAATACGAGCCTTTCCGTAAAAATCCGAAGGAAAACCTTATTGCACTACATCTGTACTAGTTGCTTTAAAAATAAAATTTGTAGAATTGAAAAATTACAACACGAGTCGCCTACCCGCGGCTAACCGAGTTTACCATAAACTTATTTTCAGTAGCAATAGAATATTCCATTACACCGGAAACTAAGGGTACCATTTATGATTAGTTCGCGTGATGTAGGACACAAACTAGCAAAACTTTATTGCCGTCATTACGCGTAATTACCCAGTAATTATTTACGGTAATCACCAGTAGGATGTCATAAATGTACTAAGCCTCTATAATATAGAAGGCGTTCCACAGAAAACTTGTCTATGGATCCGTTATAACCGATAATCGGTGTCGCATTATAGGTTAGAGAGTATAGATAGATATTTTCACAGATTTCCATACAGATTATCAATGACACGTCAGGGTTCCAACCATACCATTTCGTAAGATATATACAGGATAATTGTTATAATTAAGAAAATATAGATACTAGAGAACCTTATGATGATAGTTGTGTTGCTACTTTTTAACCCCCGACGCAAAAACGAGAGGGTGTTATAAGTTTGACGTGTGTGTCAGTTTGTCTGACACACACGTCATAGTGGACCGATTTTCATGAAACGTGGAGAATCGGTCCACTATGTCGATCAAAATTTTAATTTTGTGGTTAGTTTTTTATTTGTTGGCCGTTCCCAGATTAAATAGTTGCCTCTAAAGCTGTTAAAATTTTCATAGGTACATACTGAAAATCCATGCTATGATTTGGTATCTGTACTGAATTGCTGATTGACTAATAGTCTCTGATATTGATTAGAGTTAGATCAAAAGTTCAAAACTCTTAGCTAGATTAAATCCTTTCAGAGTAATGTGAGCCATCGCATTAAGATTATTAAGTGAACATCGAGCCTACACTATAGTAGAGTATAGTCATTGCCTGACATTAGGTAGTTAGCAGAAAATTTATATAGGTATGAAATAACATGTAGGAGGTATTTATTTATTTAAACTTTATTGCACAAAAGAACAACTTAGTGTACAAAAAGCGAACTTAATGCCGTGATACCATGGTATTGTTTATTATAACTATCCCTACTTAACCACTTATCGTTTGAGTGCTTTACGTAGGTACATGCTATTAGGACATTAGGACAAACCGCTAGATGAAAGCTGTCACTTTAAATATTTTGGAAGCACTTAAAAGACGTGACAACACCTTGGCCTCAGAAATAACATCGCGCATTGCTAGCGCCGCTGCTAATTTCGGGCGTCTCAGTGATTTTTACGTTAACAATATTAGGACTTAATTTCATGTCGAAATTGAACAGTACATTCAAGGATAAACCGGTCAAAACTATCTTCATAAAACTATGATGAGAATACTGTTTGAACTAAGTATATCACTTGTCAGGTGCATATTATAGGGTACCTATCATATTTCCTCTGTTACAGCAAGGAATTGCTGCAACAGAGTCTGAATCCAATCGGTGCCGTAATACGATTTAGATGTATTTATACGTATGCGTACGTCAATCTACCACATATAATTAATATATTACCTATTGCAAATGGATCCCGGAACCCAACAATTTCTTAACACTTGTAATGCCTATAATTAATAATATAACAGCCGTCAGTTGGAGAAACGGTCAGGATTTGTTAAAAGGTGATATTTAACTGACAGGATGATAGACATGTGGTGGGACTGAGCTCACCAGAAGCGTTTTACTAGCTTCATATCGTCACTACTTTAAAAAAAAATACATACAATATATTCGTCTGTCAATGAAAAGAAAATTGTAGAAAGTATGTATGGAATGCTTATAGACTTACTGCGTTTTAACTTTGAGGAACAGCGTGAGATACGAGATTTTTTAAAAGTAGTGACGATATGTGAAATTGTTGGATGCACCGGTGTGAACCTTGTTATACGATCAGGACGATTAGTAGCGACGCTGCATATATTTATGTGCTATTTGTAAGTTACTTAATTATACTCGTATTTTAATAATTACCTTTTGAAAAATTTCTCAGTAACAATGTATCTACTGTAAACATGGTTATGACATTACATACCTACGATATGAGCCTTTAAAAGAAACTGTCAACAAATGTTTTTATGCGAGTGTGTTTGAATTGTATGGATAATAATTTTAATTTTAATTCTAAGTAAAAGTTACCTCATTATATTTCTTATGTCCTAGACTATACTAACCACCGTTAAGAGTTTCGCCCGTACACTGGTATCAATAACTTATAAAAATAAGTATGTGCTCAAATCATGGCCAATGTTAGCAAAGTTATAATTTCCATTTCTTAAGTGCTTAAGTACCTAAGTACTTTTAATTAATTAGTCATGGGCTAAATAGCTAGCTTAGTTAGTCCGTAGTTTGTTAGCGTTACAATCGCTATATGTTATGGTCGCTATTCTACTTGTAGCTTTTCCATTTTGCAAACACGTCTACGCCAATAATAGATATATGTAACAAGTAAATACCGCATGGCAGGCCTTTGTTGGTATAATAAGTAGTGACGTGGCTACTAAGTACGATCAGAATAAATAATAGCGTATGAAACTACACACTGAAATTATCTATCATTTTGGAATATTATTCCAAATATTGCGATGTATCCTTATATTCTTCATTGTTTCTATTCAAAAGTATAATTTGCAAAAAGCATTTCTTTTGTTTTTGAATTTGGAACCTTTTGTTACTCAATAAAAGTTCGAAATCAATTTTGGAATATGGACAAAAACATTTGTTACACGAGGAATGAGGAGGATAGTGTTTTCAATTAGCAACGCCGATTTTTTTTTCTCAGTAAGTGTGCAATTGCACGCAGGTGTAGCGGGAGTTATAGAAAAAGTTAACTTTTTTTATCTTTTTTATTTTTTTTAAATGGGAAAGCGTGTGTGTCTGTTTGTTTGTCCGTCCTTCACGGCAAAACGGAGCGACGAATTGTCGTGATTTTTTAAGTGGAGATAATTGAAGGGACGGAGAGTGACATAGGCTACTGTTTGTCTCTTTCTAACGCGAGTGAAGCCGCGGGCAAAAGCTAGTTGAAAATAAATTGACAGAAAACACAGGTATATTAATAATTGTAAATATATAAAACCTTCAGTTCTAGTCTTTACAAATCTAACTAGGTAGGCACGAACTTCCATCAAACGAGCTTTCATAAGCAATAGCTATAAATCCTTGGTCCACGGTCCAGTCTGTCATCTACACGATTAGTTTCGCTTTCACACTGACCGCACCCTTAGATCACAGCGGGCCGGTATCTCCGTCCATTAATTAGACGTATCATTTAGTTCTGAATTGACTGGTTACTGAACAATGTTCGTATCTCAACCAACTGCACGAGGCAAAACTAACTTTAATGCAGACTCGTGAAGTTCTTAATCCTACTTGTTACATGTGATAAATCGGAGGGTGAGAAAAAAGGTGTTGGCGTATCCCTTTGTTTCACTAACGAGTGTTTTAGCAGGGCACGTCCGTCATACGGCTCTAATCAAGGATGTAGCTACATATAAGTATACTAGTATACACCAATTAATTGTGGTCTGGTTGTCGACTTGGTTGTTAAGTTGAAATAATCTTTAATTACAGCTAAGTTATGGTTATTTCGAAGTTTATGTTTACCGCAATTATAGTTACAACTTTGCTATAATTATAGTATATTATGAAGTTGAAATCAGGACGATGCGAAGCCATCAGAGTAATTTATGAATTATTCCTGTCGAGGCACATATGTCGCACTATATTTTTATACAAATACATGAGAAGATAAAACCTATATGTATCTAAATCAAAACTAAGCAAATCATTATATCAATGTTTGTTTATATAGGCTAAGGACGACCGGGACTGACAAAATCCATACAAAAAAGTGTACTTACCCCTGAAATGTATGGGCCTTTTAGAGATAAAAATAGATCGCGCTGTTTCGCAGCCTGAAAGGGGCAAAAATCATATTTTCCCCAAATATTTTTGCGTGTTTTTATTTTTTGTAACAACAAATGACATATTATTTATTGTATGTAATAATAATAATAATAAGCCCCCAGGGCAGCTTGTGGCGAGCTGAATGGGAAGTGGCGTCCCTTGGGTCCCATGCCCCCGAGAGTCGGTCAGGCCCCTCTCTCCGGCTTGCCTTCACTGGCCGGCCGGAGTGAACATTGAGCAGGGGCCGCAGGACTCTCACCTCTGGCTTGCCTTAACCGGCCGTCCAGAGTGGGGTGCCAGAGCTATATGCTTGCAGGGTCGAAGTGAAATATGCATAAGACGCGAGTTGGCACAGTGGCTGTTTCGTACAGACTGGGTAGAAAGCGGCGCACACCTCTCCACACCCTGAGCCGCTCACGCTATGTTGTCCCGTTGTCGCTCCGTGCGAGCGGCCGTTTTCGGGGACCCATATAGTGAGTTGGCGAGTCACCGCCTGCCTAATTTTTTCGTGTTTTTAAAACATATGATCAAAGCAGGTGCCATAGACATTTCCATAGACCGGTCACTAGCACACTAACATTTCAACCCAATAGCCCAGTATAATTTGTTTCTTTTCATTGCAATAGTTTTACACTAACCGGGGCTTGTCCTTGGGTGCATTCTATAGTGCGGACAGGGACAATCGCCGGCTAGTGTCACATTACTTTAAATTAAACTGTCTTAAAGGGCCTCTGCGCTGTTGGCTTCGGCCCCACGCACGCCTTCCCAAAAGTCCGGGACCCCATGGTCCCGAGAACTGGAAAAGACAAACAAATAATAATAATAATAAAATGCTTTAATTGCACACTACAAAAATAAAACATAAATGAAAACGGTTACAAAGTGGTAGGTAACAACAGGCGGTATTATCGCTAAAACAGCGGTCTCTTACAGACAACCTTCAGATAGTCGAGTGGCGATCGGATATGTAGTATATTAGGTAAGTATTTTATTATTTAGGTATAAATAAAATATTTATGTTTATGTTAATCATTAAAAATAAAATATAATTAAATTAAAAACTAATCTAAATTAAACTAAGTCTTAAAACTAACAAAATAAATAACCAAAATAATTAAAAATATTTATATTATATATATACAATTATACATATTATGTGCAACTACCTGAGATCCCCCAAGTCCGTCCCCTGTGGAAGTGTGCCCATGAGGCTAGCTACATTCCCTCGCTGAATAGCAATGCCAATACTTTGGCCAAGGAATGAGCCAGCCCTATTAGGGTCACCTGAAGTCTCCCGGAGTCTGTTTTTTTCTTTATTTTATTATATATATTATTAATATCTGGGCAACCGAGCTTCGCTCGGTTCTGTTTTGTATCCTTGACATGTGTCGCCATCTAGTTCAAAAATGAATAGTACCTACATCGAGCGAAAGAATTCTCAGCCTTAACAACACAACTACTCCACACGAGATGGCGCGCATTTCGCCACAAAAACTCAAATAGTGTATTTTCTATTCGTTTTAGCCTTGACCTGTGTCGCCATCTAGTGTTTGCAATAAATAGTACTTACATCGACCGAAAGAATTCTGTCTTAACAGTACAACTACTGCACACGAGATGGCGCGCGAAGAAAAACGCATGAAAACTCGAAAATTCGCGTTTTCCGGGACCTAAGGATAAGTTAGACCGATTTTTCACCCCCAAAAACCCCCACATAACAAATTTCTGCGAAATCGTTAGAGCGGTTTCCGAGATCGTCAGTGTAAATAAATATATATATAAATAAATAAATAAATAAATAAATAAATAAATATACAAGAATTGCTCGTTTAAAAGTATAAGATATCACGTCAATACACATTTTGAAAAAAGCATCATCAGTGTAGTTAATTATAGTATTTAATAGGTGGCGCTAAAAAATTTAGGTGTCAATCCTATATAGGTAAATCATCCTTGATTTAGGCCATAAAAATAAAATAAATATAAGTAGAACCAATCACTATCTCGTGATCAGCAACGCAATCTTCGTGAAGTGGACTTCTGTTTACTAAATAACTTAAATATGTGTTTCCTTTGAATAATACGATTGTGTGCCGAAAATATTTGATGTTTATAACAAGCTATACCAGAAGTAACATCTTCCTTGAGCAAAACTCAACAAAAGTTTAATTCCAATGATTTGCAAATGATATTCAAATTATGAAAGTCAATTAAGATTAAATCCGACTTATAGCGCTCTGGGGTTAATTCAGGATAAATCCTTATTAAAAGGCAACAATCGCCATTGTAGATGCAGCTCATAATAATGAATTGAAGACGTCTCAATGGCTGGGAACGAGCAGTTGCCGCTACCTGTGGTACTATGAATATTCATCTCATCTTCTCGGTACTGCAATATCAATTATCGTTTCCAACGCTCTATCCCACGCGTGGGTATTGGCTCAAGATTAAATTTAATTAACTAGGCCACTTATACATATCAGCTATTCAGTATCCTATATTCCTTGATACATATTTAATTTCGCGGACCGCGAGGAATTTTGTTATTGCGAACTTGTTAGCCTTCGTTCCACGGACACGTATCGGGTAGTTTTGTATTGTTTATATTTCAATTGATACTTTGCTTGGATATCGGTTTCCCCTCCCGTGAGCCGTGACCACGGCCAGAACAACTTGGCCGAAATCTCGGAAAAAGGGTAAAATAACTTAATCGCGTTCTACCTGTAAGTGATATTAAAGCTGATTAATTCTATTTTAAATAAATTAATCCGGAGTGTCACAGGCATAATATTAGCACTCTTACTATCTTTACATTCATCACTATACACCTTATAAAACAAAGTCGTCTGCCGCCTCTGTCTGTGTGTCTGTTTGTTTTTTTTTGTTTGTATATTCGCGATAAACCAAAAACTACCGAACGAATTTCCATGCTGTTTTCACATATGAATAGAGTGATTATTTACACGGAAAGATAATGTATAGGCTCTCATTAACCTTCTGCATGTCTAAATTATGCATGAATGTGCATAAGTGATAATAAATCGTATCTAGAGCTATTCCTTGAAGTAGATAAGGATTTGATCCAGCTGATACAAACGAAGTACTTGGTAATAACATTATATGTATCCCTATAAATTATATGATTATTTTACTATCCGGAAAATACTCAACAAATGGTTCCTCGGGCCTCGGGCACATGCAAGATGTAATGTAAATACTATAAAACCATATTGATACAGAATTGAACACTTTGTAAAATATTGATTAGAATCTGTTAGTAACTATTATACATCATTATGTAGATTTATCTATTAGGTGCTTTTACGTATATACCGACTTAAGTTGTTTTAGCTCAAGTGAAATTAATTAGTAGGTACCTAACAGTAAACTTCAGCAAACTTGTGCATTCTTGGCGGAAGGCGAGACACACAGACACTACAAAATAGCTAGCAATAATACTGCCTTCTGGATATTACGTAGGCAGCCAGAGTACACAATTTTGCTTAAGTTTTTTTACGCGGAGTCCCTAACGAAGCGCCTTTATCCTTCTCTCCTTAGGATGCGCCAACTTTTGCTGCCTTCAGAAATTCTAAATGTCTGCGTCTTTATTAAAGGCCAACTTATATTCTAATGTCCAAGAAAGTACACGGCAATATTGTAGTTCTATCTGCAGAAATTCCGGCTCGACTACTACGAGAGTGTTTAGTATTAACATAAATTCTCTATTCTAGTGGGCAGTTGTAGTTCTTGTATCTTGTACTACAGCGTACTAAAATGCAAAGCGAGTATAATTTTGGATAGAATTGAAAGCTTTATGGTTCTTATGCCACTTTTTATTTCTCGTTGCGACAAGGAAGCCTATGTATGTGGGCAGTTTGTCATCGGTTATGGCGTAGGCCCCATCTCGTATCCATTTAGTGAACCAATTTACCATGTCCAGAAATTCGACTGGAAATTCCGAGAATGTTTCAGCAAATTTCCCACTGAAGCGTTAGGAAAATTTTACCAAAGAAACATTATTTATTTGTTTATCACTTAATTTCATAAAGATGTAAATATCTTATTAACTGTTTGATGAGCAGAGTACGTCTGCAATCGAGCTGGTAGAGAATGATTTTTGGCATTAAATTTAGCTTTTGTACATTTTACTACCGTCCAATAAAATTTTGATTAATAAATAAAGTGTAAACAAACTTTCTCATATTTATTTATGAAATAGAAGAGATATCTCAGTGATGTTTAATTGCAAACCATTATTTGTTTTCTGTACATAATAAGCTCGTTTTCTCCAAAAGGAATGTTTTCTGTCATAAAAGTCAAAGGAGGTTACTCAAATTAAAGATAACCATATATATATTTACTAGCAACACAGTAGAATAATAATTTGAAACTGGTATAAGTACGAGTAAACTAGCTGCATATTTGACAAATTTCTATACTTGGCAGATATTTACACAGGATGTTCCAAATTAACGTTTGATTATTGAGGCGTATTTACTCACAAACGATTCATTCGTTCTCTCTATTTGCAAAAGATGTGTAGGTACAGAAATGTTGAAGTCATTAATGTTTATTTATATGAGTTTCAACATGCGCCGGTTCGTGTGAGTAAAGGCATTTCTAATTAGCAAACTCCATTATAGGGAGCGATTGTTTCACTACGTTTATGTTGCGTATTGTTTGTGCATAATTTATAATATAACCAACGACGATTTAATAATCATAAATCCAAAATCATACTTTTCCCAAATATTATGGCGTGATTTTAGTTTTTATAAGAACAAATGACATATATCATGATATCACGTTTCAAATTTCAAATGGTTATTTTTGAGCTCTGCACAAAATTTACACAAAGCTGTGCTTATTTTTCTTCTACATTCATAAATGGGCTCATGTCAAGTCATATATGTAAACTTGATTTTAGTACTTATATTATTTATGAGAAAACACCGTACACAAAGTTTTTGACTGAAAATGGAATATAATAGTGAAGTTAACGCAGAGGAGACCAGTGCAAAAGCGGATATAGGATACGTTAACACAGAATGTTTCGACTTTTTTGGTACTGTATCTATGCGAAATTTGATATGAACATTTTGAATTTAAAATATAAACAAACGGTGGTACCGATCATCGGGTCGGTTACGAAATTTTGATAAAAAAAAATTAGAAAGCTCTCGGGGTTAAACTATAATCTATCAAAAACACGTAGTCATCTAATCTTAGGTGTCAGTGTTAAAAACAAAACAGTGACATAATATAACTATAATTTGACCGGTATATTCAAGTGAAGTGTACCAAGCACTTGTATTTTCCATCTTGCCCCACGCCTGGTTCTGCTCTGGGTTACCTTAAGTCACAAAATATAAATCAAGTTTATGTGGCGTATTCTGGCCCCGTCGGATTTATGTGAGAGCAGGAGGTCTAATATATTCCTTTTGAGACAAAAATGTTGCTACTTACTGAAAATATTCTCCTAAGGCAATACAAGTTTAGAAATACTTTACTTTTCAAGGAATCCTAAAACGCAACGTTTCTTAGCATAACTTCTGTTATAGTTTTGACAAATGGGATAAGATGTTTAATTGTTTAAGCGTCAACATACATATTTTAAATATGAATGCATAACGGTACAATAAATAAATAATAATAATAATTACCTATAGGACATTCTTACACATGTTGACTGAGTCCCACGGTAAGCTCAAGATGGCTTGTGTTGTGGGTACTCAGACAACGACACGAAAACATCCATGACTCAGAAACAAATATCTGTGCTCAGTACACAAATAAATCCCCTTACCACGATTCGAACTTGGAACCGCGGCTTAACAGACAGGGTGACTACGCGCTAGGCCAGACCGGTCGGTACAATAGGTATGCGAAAAATGATTTAATTATAGCTCACGAACACATACAGGGGTGAATCAACTTTTTCTTGCTTTTTGCAAGAATTGCCCATACTTATTTTTAGCTCTACTTTTGTGAGTTTTAACCTGGCCATCGTGAATAAAGATCCTTATTTTTATTTTACATTAAGGGAATCATTAAAAAAAAAAACATTTACAATTAAATCTATATGTGACCCAGTGGAAGAGACACTTTTTTCATACAAAAGTGAGGGACAGCTATGTCCACTGGGTCACTGCTCGAAATAAAGTATTAAAATAGCAAATCCTATAAAAACATGATGTATTGCATAGCTTGTATATCTGTTTTTAATATAAACTAATTACACTAAATACAAATTAAATTTTCTGACCACATGTAGTCGAAGTATGCGTAATTTTGCTGGCAAAGAAAAGTTGATTCACCCACATAAATAAGCTTTTATCAAACGCTTACCTTTGTTGACTTTTCATTGGGGCTGCATCAATTATTGATTTTGTTTATTTATAGTTTGTATATGAATTAAGTAAATATGGATAGCCCAAATTAACTCAATTATAAATTATAAATAATTATAAGTATACATACAAGTCGCTCTCACCGGTGGAAACGTGATTTGATTTAAATAAAGGACTTTTATAATAAATGACTGGTAAGAGCGGGTATCTTAATATATTTAGGCGTTAATAATACACAGTGATTTTTTAACTACTAAAATACAAGCCTGCAGAAAATAGTATTTTTACAAGATTGGTTTAAAAAAAAAGTTGTATCGATATAGTATTTTATGCAACTGGTGGTTAAAAGAGGTCAAAAAAGGCGAGTGGCGTGGGTAACAATTTGAGGCGGAGCCGAAAATTGTTAATAAAGACGCCACGAGCATTTTTTGACTCAGTTAAACACCGTTGCATACAATACTTTTTCTGCGACCAAGCACTTACTTTGAAAGAAAATTATAAATTCAATAAATACCTACTTTCAGTCATCTTAGTTATCTAGTGGACCACCTACCATTTCGAATATGCAGTTTGAGTGCAAACATGAAAATAAAACTGTCTATGGTACATGGTTCTTTGAAGCCTGGCCACTAAGACGAATCGAGTCGAGTTGAATCGAGTTCTCATACATTTGAATGCGATTCGACGCGTCGCCAATGATCGCAGCAGAAAACGAACGAGTCTCGACTCTGCGAATGCCAGGCTTTATCTGACATTCTAAGGTTGGCAACAATGTACCTATTTCATACAATATTTTAATTTTCTACGATGAAGTGATTGGTTTGTTAAGTTGGTAGCAATGTATTTACTGAACTGTAACAGCTATATCGTGCTACTGCTACTAAATGTTTTCAGGGTATAGACTAGATAGACTTGTCCTGACATCTTTTATGTAGGGTTTTAAAGTACTATGCACGACCTTGTAAGTCACGAATAACAGTACGGGAGTAGAAAAAAGTTATAAAAGTAAAATCGTATTTGCAATAAGTTATAATTATATTAATGATGATGTAACAAAATAAATTTAAATTTCTATTTTTACAGGTACGGTATCTTCTGATCCAACGAGTGAGTAGGTAATTATAGTACAATACGCTTAATAATGTGAGAAGAATCTATCGAGTGTTCTGCCGTACCCTAAAAAAACCTGTTCGAGAGTACAAAGGACAATAATTAGGTTCTATTATCAGCACATAGCTCGCTATGTAAATGATTATGATAATCAAGGGTAACAGAAATGGAGTGGATTCTGTGGAGTCACGCTGGTGCATTACAATTTTAAAAACACGATTCTGATTCGACATCTCAGTGGATCTCGCTCTCATCAATATAGAAACATGACGGAGATGGATTGAGAAAAGTATTAAGTTAAGATATTTTTGTGATTGAAATGTTTCTCTGATCCTGGCAAGCGTTCATCGGGACTCGTGTGACATCTGTCCGTGACGGTTAGTCGTGATGGTCGTGATGCAGTGGTTGTCGTTTGTTGTAAGTGATCATGAAAATATTCATCTCATGATTATTTTATTATGGTTCTAGCATGATACCGTGGAGACCGAGCCTTCTCATGCATGAGATGAGAGGAGACCTGTGCCCAGCAGTGGGACGTATATATATAGGATGAATTATTTTTTGATTATGGTTTTACCAACGACGACAATTTAATACGGGACTGACAAAGCCCATATACAAAACTAGCTTTTACCCGCAGCTTCGCCCGCGTAATAAAAGTATTCTTATGAAACGTTTACAAAAAATAAGATTTTCATTTGGATCCATAGGTCCGCGATTACTTCGATTAAGGTAAAGCGGGGCAATTCTCGACTGGGGGGCCATTGTAACTGATCTATTTGCTGTACGGTCAGCCAAGAAAGTGGTTTACCACTTTTTGACTCTATTGATCGAAAAGTGGTACCTAAACCACTTTTTTGGCTGACTGTACCTTACACATATTACTATTGTTTTAAAAGAAATTCTTGCAATGATTGTAGAATTTGTTACACAGCGACCACAGCGTAGGTAGTAGGTACGAATATGTTTGTATTTTACCTACTTATATTAATATTACCCACATAGCCAGTATCTCGACGCTATGTTCGGTAGGGTAAAAAGTACTTCCTTGCATTATCGCTTACAATTTTTTCCATTTTTCTTATAATTATTGCAAACGTAAACATATAAAAGGCAAGCAAACAACGATCTTCTTACAGCACATTGAATGTAATAGTTATTACGGATGCAGGATACTCGCCGATGCCTACTTACTAATCCCTTCGCACTGAGCCACCTGCATTTTACACTGCCTAGATATCGATTGCCGACCGATTAGTCCGACCCCAATCCCTATTCTTATCCCCGTCCCTATCTCTATCCTTGTCCCCGTCCCCGTCCCGTCCCTGTCCCCGTCCCTCCCCTATCCCTATCCCCGTCCCCGTCCCTATCTTTATCCTTGTCCCCGTCCCCGTCCCCGTCCCGTCCCTGTCCCCGTCCCTCCCCTATCCCTATCCCCGTCCCCGTCCCCTATTCTTATCCCTATCCTTATCTACATCTATCCCTATCCCTATCCCTATTCCTATCCTTTCCCTATCCCTATCCCTTCCCTATCCCTATCCCTAACCCTAACCCTATCCCGTTCCTGTCCCTGTACCTGTCCCTGTACCTGTCCCTGTCCCTGTCCCTGTCCCTGTCAAATTATCGTGCTAGGAGGTGAACTTTGAAAAATCCTTTCTTAGTGGTCCTCTAAGGAAATTCCGTGTCAATTTGAAATCTCTTGACCCAGAAGTAAAGATAAACACTAAACCTATACTTATGGCTATTTTGGATATTTTAACCCCATTGCACAACAACAGGAGAGAAAATTTCTTTTCCACCTCATTAGATTTTAAAATCGTTGTATTTATCGTGTTCAGCGACCCGATAAACCATAAAAACGATACCCATATTGTGTTTTTGACTTTACCCCCTTTGCACCCCTTTAGGTGTAAAATTTTCAAAAAACCTGAAACATGTATAATTTAGTTATGTCTTTAGGAATCGTCTTATGAAGTTTCGAATAAAATAGTCAAACTAATCTTGTTTCCCCATACAAACTTTGAACCCCCATTTCACCCTTTTAAGAGGAGAATTTTGAAAAATCCTTTCGTAGTGCTCCTCTACGCCATATAAGGAACCTATGTGCCAAATTTGAAATCTCTAGAACCAGCGGTTTCGGCTGTGTGTTGATATATTATGTCAGTTAGTCAGTCAGTCAGTTTCTTCTTTTATATATTTTTTGATTTTTAAACCCCATTGCACAACAATAGGGGAGAAGGTATTTCACTTCCGCTTCGTTAGATTTATCGTGATCAGCGACCCAATAAACCGTAAAAACGATACCCATATTAGTTTTTTGACTTTGTCACCACCTTTTCACCCTTTTAGGGGTTAGATTTTCAAAAAACCTGAAACACGTCTTTAGTCATATGTTTTTACCCTCCCTCCTGTGAAGTTTCGAGTAAAACAGTGAAACTAACATTGTTTCCCCATACAAACTTTGAACCCCCATTTGACCCCCTTAGGAGGCGAATTTTGAAAAATCCTTTCTTAGTGCTCCTCTACACTATATAAGGAACCTACGTGCCAAATTTGACATCTCTAGGACCAGCGGTTTCGGCTGTGCGTTGATATGTCAGTCAGTCAGTCAATATCTTCTTTTATATTTTTTTAGGGTTCTGTACCTCAAAAGGAAAAAACGGAACCCTTATAGGATCACTTTGTTGTCCGTCTGTCCGTCCGTCCGTCTGTCAAGACCCTTTTTCTCAGGAACGCGTGGAGGTATGAAGCTGAAATTTATATCAATTACTCAGGTCTACTGTCCCTTGAAGCTGTGAAAAAATCAAACTTCTAAGCCAACGCAATCAAAAGATTCAGCCGTTTATGCCGCAAATTTTCGACACTTGCAAGGGAATCAAAACCTACAGGGTGCTTCCCGTGAACTCAGAATCTTGAAATTTGGTACGAAGCAACGTCTTATAGCATAGATAAAGGAAAAATTACGAAAACCATAAATTTTTAGTTACATCACATAATATATTTTTTTTAATAATTTTAACCTTACTACCCATTTCCTCATAAACGCGTAGAGGTATTAAATTGAAATTCATACCAAATACTCAGGTCTATAATACCTTTAAGCTGTAACAAAATCAAACTTCTATGTCAACGCAATCAAAAGAAACAGCAATTTAAGCTGCATATTTTGAAACTCGCAAGTACTCGCAAGGGAATCAAAACCTAAAGGGTACTTCCAGTCGACCTAGAATCTTGAAATTTGGCATGAAGCAACGTTTTATAGCACACATAAAGGAAAAATTCCGAAAACCTTAAATTTTTAGTTACATTACAAAATATATATTTTTTAATAAATATAAACTTATTACTTTTTTCCTCATGAACGCGTAGAGCTATCAAGTTGAAATTCATATCAAATGCAGGTTTGTACGGAACCCTCGGTGCGCGAGTCCGACTCGCACTTGGCCGGTTTTTTTATATTTAAACCCCATTGCACCACAACAGGGGAGAAGGTATTTCACTTCCGCCTCGTTACATTTTAAAAACGTTGTATTTATCGTGATCAGCGACCCGATAAACCATAAAAACGGTACCCATATTGATTTTTTGACTTTATCACCCCTTTGAAAAACCTGAAACACGTATTCAGTCATACGTCTTAAGGAATCTTCCTGTGAAGTTTCGAATAAAATAGTCAAACTAATCTTGTTTCCCCATACAAACTTTGAACCCCCATTTGACCCCCTTAGGAGGTGAATTTTGGAAAATCCTTTCTTAGTGCTCCTCTACACTATATAAGGAACCTACGTGCCAAATTTGAAATCTCTAGGACCAGCGGTTTCGGCTGTGCGTTGATATGTCAGTCAGTCAGTCAGTCAGTCAGTCAGCTTCTTCTTTTATATATTTAGATAGCGTACCCCTGAAATGTATGGGCCTTTTAGGCTTAAAACTAGATGGTGCTGTTTCGCAAAATTGACGGTGCTGGCCAAAATTATATTTTCCCCAAATATTTTTTATAAGAACAAATGACATATTTCTTAAAACCGAATAAATTACACATATGAGAGAAAAAGTGACTAAGGTCTCCAGTGCCTGAGGCAATTGCTGAGTGTATGGGGGCAAGAACCATACCGTTCTACCCTAGGGAGGGATGGTCAGTGGGCGCTACGAGTCCTTGTATAGATAACTCATATGAGAGATAATTTCGACCTCAGTAGCTGTGACCATACACGAGAAAAATATTTGCCTCAGGCACTGGAGGCCTTGGTCACTTTTTCTTCCACCTTGGGGTGGCCGAGCGGAAACTAGGGCACATGATGGCCGAGATAGACTACCTGTCCTTATGAAACATCTCGCGGCGACATATCTGCTGCCGCGATTACAGAGTACGCTGGTTCGATTCCAGCTTCAGGTACTGGAGGCCTTGGTCACTTTTTCTTTCTTATGTGTAATTTTTTTCGGTTTTAATTTATATGTATAGTAGTGTAACTACTTTAAGATAGCAGAAGTTGAAATATTTTCAATAGAATATAATTTTACTTGTGTTAAGTAGAATTGACATATTTCTTTATTTTAATAACAAGATATGACGTCAATATACATTTTGAAAAAATAAATTAGGCATCATCAGTGTAGTTATGATAGTATTTAATAGGTGGCGCTAAAACGCACGATTCTAGTATGAAGATTGGAAATCCTATAGAAATCATCCTAGGTTTTACTTACTTATACTTAATTTGGATGTTATAGCATGTCTATCATTTGGCCGCAGAAAAAAATTTCTTTAGAATTTGTAAAAGTGTAACAAGTGATGTCAAAATTACTTCATAGTATTTTCCAATTTATAAAATTGAAATTATGAATATTATAGGACAACTGCAGTTCACGTGTTTCTAATAATTTATTGTTTTTTTTTTCATGAAATTCTGGTATCGGTAGTCAGCGTGACGATTATTTATCTGCTGCTATTTGTCTGCTTCTCTAACTTAGATATTACTTATTTTTTATTTAATATAGGCGACTATGGGATATGGGTTAAATTGTGGCGTAGGCGAGAGGCTGGCAGTCACTGCAATGTCACAGTTTCGTTTTCTTTTACTTATTTTTTATTTAATATATGGGATACAGGCGTGATTGTATGTATGTATGTAATATACTGCTCGTTTTATGTTTCTCACAAAAAATCATGACTACTATTTATTAGCTATTAAATGACATTATGATTTGGCTCGGTAAGCCATAAGAATACGGGCCGAGGCTGAGAAGGTACTCTCGTCGTTTTAACGCCGTCATTCTAAACTTCAGTCTCATCCTGTTTTAATAAACGTGGGCCTTGCCGTCGCCTTTAATATTTCCGTCCTTTGTAATTCAACAGCCTCTTGTTATTTCTACTGTAAATTAATAATTATCTTGAACCATATTTGAGTAAAACACAACAAGCTAATTAGGCTTGCTCAAAAAATATTTCAAAATGAATAAAAAGGTTTTACGTCGGATATACCTCGTAGATAACACAAAACAACAAATAATTTTTCACCACACAAACTGGTAAAAGATCTCTTTGTTATTCGAAAACGAATAGCAAAGTTGCATTTTATCCACAAGAGTGCATAGTACTTTCATACAAATTTTAACTTGATGTCTTATGTTGGCTGGTAGAATTTACCTATAAATAAAGATTTTAAATCATAAATCCATACTAAATATAAATGGGAAAAGGTGTGTGTCTCTTAGTTTGTCCGCTTTTCACGGCATAACGGAGCGACGAATTGTCGTGATTTTTAAGTGGAGATAGTTAAAGGGATGGAGAGTGACAAAGGCTACTTTTTGTCTCTTTCTAACGCGAGCGAAGCCGCGGGCAAAAGCTAGTATTTAATAAATGTATAGATTTGATTTAATATGATGTTTTACAGTAAGTATTTGTGTTGGTGTGGTGAAAAAATTGTGTTTCACTCGGTGGTAAAGTTTGTTTAACCTTCGTGCCTTGAAACTCGCTACGCTCGCGGTTAAATATTGGAATCTTTCGCTTGCTCGGGTATCAATATTGGCGCGTGAGGCTAAACATCAACTTTGCCCCCCTGTGAAACAGATAACTATTACTCAAATATGACAGTCAATGAAAGTAATAAATAAATGTTACATCGTAAGTAACGTACGATTCTGTCTTTTGTTTCATAATTATTGTCTTCGTATCCGTATTACTATATTGTTAATGTTTAATAGGATTATATTGGGAAATTATTGAGGTAGAGCGTAATAAATTAGAGGCAGTTCCGTTTTTAAAATGTGAAGTTTATAATTAATTAACTATATTCGTTTATCACAGATAAACCACCAATTAATTACCAATTTAAAAATAACGTTAAGTTATTTGAAGCTATGAAATCCTATGACGCAGTGGGTTATCAATTAATTACAATCGACGAGCTTTTATTGGACAATGTTTACAGTATACTTTTATTGTTGCTGTTTTAAAGATAAACATTAGACACAGTGGACCACGTCCCGTCCGTACCAATTATCCACAGCAGAAGAACTGCAGCGCAGCTCTCGCCAATGTTTTTATTGAAAACTCCATACGCTCTCGTTTTTACTTCGTTTTTTGCAGCTATTTATTCCTCGTGTCGTATTTTGTGAGCTGCCGCTGCCGGTGGTTTGATCGAAATTTGAAATGGCCGTTACTTGCGTTAAAAATATTGTACGTACCGTCGCGCAAACACAAATGGCGTTGTGCCTAACGTTTTTAGTGAAGCACTTTTTCAGTTGAGGTAATAATTATTTGGAATACAATAGATGTTTGCAGAAGTGAATAACGAGTTTGTAATGCTTAGAATCATGACATACTATCAAACAATAGTATTAAGTATAGATTTGTATAGAAGTTTTTTCCGATCCAAAAAGCATTTTATTCAATTAAGAAATTTATGGAAGAAACCCATAAATTAGCCAGAATTCAAGACGATGTAATACCCCGCTACCCCTTAATTAATTACCCATACACTATAAAAAATTGGCCATTAAAACAAATATACTGTGATCGTTTAGTAAGTGGTAGGACCCCGTAGTTGTGCGTAATAATCCAGATTCTTTTTACCTTTAGGAACTTGCTATTTTGGTCAAATTTAAGTTGATAAAACTAAGGCAGTAATATATTCACTAGAGATATAATAAGCAGAGTGAACGACATTTGTGAAAGAATTTAGTGAGTTGAGATAAGAGTGTGTGAAATAGGTAAAATTGTGTAAAGTATATGAATACAGGAAATATATTAAAATTATATACAAGACATTATTTAAAATGGGGTTAATTGCTCCCGACCCACGAGTTCCTTATACGTAGGAATAATAGGTGTATGATATAATATAGCCTATTAAGTATAAAGACCTCGCTCGAGCATATGGACAAATCAGGTTGCCGGTTCAATTTATGTTTTATCAAACATTGAACAAATGGGTTCCTTAGAACAAAAGTAAACTGATGAAGAGTGTCTTTGCACTACTCAAAAATGTACTACCATAGTAGTAGATATCAAATAATTAGACAAAGACCCTTTAATCCCGGTATAATTTTATATGTTTTGGGATGTTTCTGCAACCAAATTCTCTTCCGTCAGGTTGAGAGCTGCTCTAAACCTATTCCTGGTCTATCTAGGAAATAGAATATCTATTTTGATATCCTTTATTGGGCCTATTCATTGACCTTCTTTTGATACTGAGACAAATATCTCATTTGAACTAGCCTTTTGAATGACAAATCCCTAGACTCACACGCCATTTCATATATCTAGTTTGGTTTGGCCTTAGCCATCGAAAGTTGTCCAAGATCCCAAAGTATAAATTCTATATGCGTGCAATATCCCACGTTCCAAGTATGGTGGTCTATTGCTTGACATCGTGTTACACTAGTCAATGCTAGAATTGTTTGATTTCCCAGACAATGTGATCGTTAAACATATTATGAAAATGGAATGATGATTCCAAAGTCTGCCAATCTCGAGGCCAGTGTCAATAATTCAACTTTTGTGAACAATCCTATTTTTGAATCAATGATTCTCCTTGATAGCGACAGGATCCTAACATCCATAGATGTCCTATGCCTCCCTAGTATTTAGTATTAGTATTAATTCCCACAAGTTATCCTTTAACTCTAATAAAGTTTACATGTTATGAACAATAAATAAAGTTATTAATCCTACTTTCATTGAAATAGCAAAATTATCTTACTTAAGGATGAGATAATAGTGGGAAAATCCTTCTAATCACCCAAAGAGATTCTAGCTAATAGAATGTGTATGTACATAAAGTAAATATGTGTAATATTTTATGTATCTATTTTGTTACATGTAGTAGTCATATTAGAAATACTCAGTTCCTAATTTTAATTAATAATATTCCAAATTAATCGTTAGTGCTAATTGTATGCAATAAATAAATTGAAATTTGAACAACTTAAAATAATCACCACATAAATATAACATTCATGAATATCCCGTTTATATGAAATGAATAAGTACCATAATCAATTTTAACACACGATTAAATAATTAAATTTTATCACTTACTTGCACTCCTTCACTATACTTTACCAATATAAACTCAAACTCCTTCTCACTAATTATTTCTATTTAAATACTTCAATCAGGATCACACCAACAGTCTTCCTCTTACCAACGTCGTACAACTAATACTGCTCCTCTCTCCCATTTTGCTCTGCCTTTTATATCCTATTCGCGCATGCGTTTGCATCTTTCGTCCAAAGTTTCCCTTTCTTCTATTCCTCTCAATAAATCAATAGTTAGGGACGCCATCTTTAATATTTTCGTCAAGGCTGACCGCTTTCGTCGATAACAACGCTTACGGCAATAGTTTAAAGAATGTTTGATTTTGTAAGTTACGCTAACTTTAATATTTTTATCCCGATTTACTGCTTTCCTCGATAATAACGCTTTTGGCAACAGTTTTAGAAATGTTGATCTTTGTAAATTATGTACGTTAGAATTCCGGGAATAATTATTATTTTTCATACTATTAGACGTTTATTTCTAATATAAGTTATTAAAATTGTTTACTATAATTACACCTAAGTAAGGGTGTTTTAATAAATCCTTTGATTTGATTTGAACCGAGGACTGTGTGGTCCGTTACAACGAGCACTATAACTATTTGCTGCAGCAAGAGTAGGCTACCGGTTTAGTTCAAATGCATTATTTTCATTTATCCATTTAAAACCAGATATCATGAAACGTTAACTTTAAAACAAAAAAAAATCCAATTAGTCTAGTCTTTCAAACTCCTCTTATGTATGTCAGCGCATAAACAGGCTTTCATAAAAGGCAAAAATACAACAAACAAAAAATAATTATATAATTTGAAGTAGTATTCCAGTAAACACGTTTATGTGTGTTTGATTGTTTCCTTAAGAGCAACTTAAGTTTAAACGCGTGTAATACGCATTTACCTACCTTACGATAAAATTCATAGGGAGGTGTGAATGTGAATGTCCCCTGCCGGCCAGTGACTATCAGAGATATTTTTTTATTTCCGCCGACCACAGTGACTAATATTTTGAGTTATGGCCGGTTGTTTTGCTTTTAACTTCAATAGAGTGGATATCCGTGTGCCACCCACTCGTGGAGCTTCTTTATTTTTATGTCCCCCGTTCACGGTTGGCTTGTCCGATGTTTATTGTCTTTATACCAGTCACTACCATGTGTCCGAAGAAGTTAACTGAATGGGATATATATATATTAATATATAGTAGGCAGCGAGAGCTTGCCCAAATAGTTGTCCATAATAAAAATCTTAAATTATATAGCGAATATTCTTAAAACAACACTAACGGGCCTAACGGCCCGCTCCGTTATCCATAAAAGATAGACAATAGACATATTAGGAGGTAGGGCATAGCGAATGATATTCCGCTTTGTGTGGTAGGGCACAGCACAGCGGATATCGTCTCGCTCGAATCTAGAGCAGAGCCCAACTGGGGTAGTACCTCCGCCTTACAGAAGACCGCAGCCAAATAGCACTAGACCCTACTCATAGTGTTGTGTTCCTGTCGGTGAGTAAGGTTGCCAGAGCTCAACGAGGGTGCGGTGTGCTGATGACGGGAGGACTTACGGAACTAACTTGTTCCGTTTATTGTCCTTTGAGTCGTCGGCAACCCGAACCCTCCTTGGAACTTGTGCACTCCTTTTTTGCTGTGTACTTAACACAGCAAAAGGGAATGTACAAAATTCTAATGGGGTGGCAACGCGCATGTGACTCTGTTTGAGTTGCAGGCGTCCATAGGTTACGGTGACCGCTTTACATCAGGCGGGCCGTATACTTGTTTGCTACCGACGTAGGATAAAAAAAAATATGACATCGCGGACCTATATGGGAGGTTGTTTTGTTATATTTCAATCAGTAGGTATTGGCAGCGTATTCGATTAAAGTCCTTGAGCATGCCATTTTTTCCAATTATTTATGAGTTCATTCGACAGTATATTTCAATTTCAGGTTAAAATAAAAACAATGTTAGGACACTTTAAAATGCGTTTAGCCTTTTACACGTTGCTACTGTTTTTTTTTAAATTGCTTAATTTGGATACATTTTTAAAATGTCTAAATCAATAACTACGGTTTATTTTTTTTCATTTGAGTTTGATCATAAAGAAAAAAATAGCGTTCTATCTCTGATACAATAAAGTAAACATATCCGAACATATTAGAGACATTAATATTATAATACCCCAATATATGTTACAAATTGTGGTAGTTTAGGTAGGTAGAGAGCGATAATTCGAAATAATTCTGGCTAATACTTACACATAGGTATCACATCGTTGTAGCTAAACATTTCAAAAGAATTATTTGAAGATTTAGTCTGAATGTTTTGATCTAAATCGCGTGAACCTTCGGAGAATTGACGCTTTCATCTGATCCGTTCGATTCAACGAATTTCTTAGCATTATTTGAAAATAAATCAGGATTCATTAAAGTTTGTTTTATTTACAATCGCGTAACATGCCTTAGCATAGCTTATTTTTCTTCAATACATTGATAAAATACACGTACTAGTCATAAAGGACTTCACAACACGCACGGTACGTTTTTTTAGTTCTTTTGTGAGTAATATGGAGTCAGGAATGCTTTTGTCAATTTTAACGGAAGATCCTTATTAACACCATAAAATAATGAATCATGGTTTATGTGGTTATGACGCTCAAAAGAGAAAGGCGTGGCTTAAGTAGTAAGTACTTACACGTTCTTTCGGCCGGTGGTATATGTCCTTCGCATCTGCTTGAGATATTATATTTATTAGGATTATTTTATATGAGCCGATCATCCAACCGTGACGTTATCCTGTTTGTAGTGATTGTTCTTGTAAACGGACTGTCACGAATGCAAATTACCCCTAACGTGTCAGCGATACCATATAAAAGATTAGTCGTTTATGTTATGCACATCCAATATCTTTCGTGTGTAGTTGGTGTTTTTGTGTAAATTTAAGGGGGAAAATCCCATGGTTTTTACACCGTTTAGTAATATTTACGATGATTAAGAATTGTGTACCCAATGAAACTGAAAGTCTTAAAGTTGGCTATAATCAGTTGAGTGTTATGTAGCTCAGGGCACGGCAATAATTTAATTAAAATCGCAGTTCTTTAACACGGCTTTAAATCATGTCAGTGGGGCTTGAGGTGCGGTCGTATTGTTTAAAAGATTAACCTCGCTTTTGTTCCCCAGAGAGCTCGAGTCATAGAGTAATGGAATTAATTCTATGTAGGACCTTTAAGAAAGCTTTGTGGGATTCGTCACGGTTCTTAATAGCTATTATGGGTCACGGGTAATTTCCATGCATCACGGTTATGGCCCCAAAGTGTTAGCTGAGAGGCGGGACTGTTACTGCCTTACTATATTGTGGGACGCGTATTATTAACAATTTTGACAATGATCTTTTAAGGTGAAAATATTTATTATATTATTTTAGTAGCCTTAAATATTTGGGAGACTGTGGAGGTTTTACAGATATAAAGGGCAAACGCTTAAAATTTTCTTTCTATAGTTATTACACATAAAAATAAATACAGGTTAGAAGACAATGTCTCTCATAGTTTCTTTGAAATAGGGTACCGAACTAACTTTGGGTCCATACAGAAAAAACAACAGATTTTTTTTTCTACTTTAAATTTGGCTCATTTAGAAAAAAAAATATAGGTACAGTAACTTTGTCGCCTGAAAGTATGGGGCAGTATGCGTCAAATCCGGTAGTTTTGATGTTTTGCAGACTTGTTTATGATGTTAGCCTAATGAATAATCCATGTTTGTGACCCCGAGCTTCGAACGCAACTTTGTCAAAACAAAAAGAAACCGCGAAAGAGTCGTTCGTTTTTAAAATTTTGGCGATTATAAGCCTAAAGGGCTAGTTTATCAACTAGTTTTAACTGAACAATCCCTTAGCCAACATAAAGGCTCAGAAGATCGATGTAAATAGTAACTTTGGCATAGATATGTACGATTCCATAAAACTTTTTGTATCATTCATGTAAAACTTTGTAAAATGATATTCACAGTTTCAGGAGAAATATTTAAAAGTCAAGCCGGACAGATAAAATTTACGGCGGACAAGATAGCTGAGGAACGTTAAACTGCAAAATGTGCTCGCTACACTCGTAACCCCACAGCCCCCGCTCCAAAACGAAAACTGCATGCTTATGCAGTTGGTCTTACAGAAATAACGAAATGATTGGTATAAAAGGTAAGCATATGTATAAGTGAGCGCTTCCTTTCCTTCCAATATTTATGAGAGATGTGTAAATATTTTTCCAAGCGGCGTTTACTGATGTTGCGACGAGATGGCAATAACGCCGACAGACGTAATGAGGAAGACTGGTTGTAAACGGCGCAACGTTCGTGTTGCCTGCGAAGAAAAGGCTGTCTGAACTTACGGTGTTATAATTTTAGGGTTGGGATTTGTTTGCCCGTTATGGGTTTCAAGTACAGGGTAGGCATTGTCGCGCCCCAGGGCTCCCTGTAACAAGCCCTTGCGTAGATGGGGCGCCGGCGATCGCGACAAACCGATGTGGAGTGCGTTTTTAAAGAATTACTGCTTGGATGTTTAACGTGTTGAAAGGATTTCTGTAGATTTTCATCTGAAAAGTCATTTCAGGAGATTTATCACAATGCTTTTTAAATGTGTTTATTTGCTCTTTATGTTAATATATGTATTTCTTTATCTCTCCGACTTACTCTCGAGCGCTTTTCTATGACATGTATGTATGTATAGTACCTACTTATAGTATTTTCTCATCGTCTATGATGTAACATAATTCTCCCATTTCGCGATTCTTAAAATGAGCGCTAATTATACAAATAGACGTACCTAGTGAATAATTCGCCCTTAAGTTACATAAATAGTATAAACTAGGTTAAACTTTCATGCTTGTTAAACTTTCACAGTTAGCACACACCTAATCTACAGGAGAAGTTCCACTGAGCGTATGAATTAGAAAACATGTGAGCGGGTGAGTGAATGTATATAGTGATGTATGTATGTAGGTAACCAAGTTCAACTATCGAGGTAGCGACTAGCGATCCACTAGTTCGTTATTTATGATGTTTCAAGTGTCTATCTGGAATAGTTGATGGTAACGAGAGTTCCGCTCGCAACTTATAATTAAACTGACGATGTCTTCTCCACTAACAATTAATTAGACCATAACTGAGCAGTGCAATAACTGCAATATCCAGCGAGGTGAAGGATGAGCCGAGCGCTTAGTGCCTGGATCGCAATATGCATTTATTCGGTAAACTGTAGCGCCCTGTCCGGGCAGCTTTTGAATGCCAAGTGGCTGCTTTTGGGGTTTAACGGAATTGCGTAGTTCTATCGAAGACAGGCGTAACTAACTGTTGGTATTGAATTATTTAAAACTCGTTTACATTTCTTGTAGCCTTAAGAATCTTTCGCATAAAATATACCGAGCGAATTGTTTGTAAGCCAATATTTTTGAGATTGTGCTGTCCAGAAGGCTGTATAGTATATTAGGTTTCTTTTAAAAAAGAAATCTTAAGTATCTAAATGAAGTCCGATTCCTTGGAAATTATATTTCGCTCCTAATAGTAGCAAATTCAGTGCTTACAATTAAAAATGTCTCCACGACGCGCTTCCGGTCGGAAAAACAAAGAAATCCGGCAGCGTCCCTCAATTCGTTAATATTAAATCTCTGGAGAATAAAATGCAATTATCTTTTATTCGAATATCACGATTTTAATATTAGGTTGGTACAAGAACGACGCAGTAATTAAATAGACATTCTTTCTGAATAAACAAAACTTCTTGAACACGTTTTTGGACTCCGTGGAAGATTTTTTAGATTAAAAGGTCAAATATCTTCTAAAGTTACTTAAAAAGTTTACAATGTATTTAAAGAGCATTTTTGGGATGTTTAAAGTCAATCAAATAACTTTAAAAATAAAATTCAACCAACACTAGGTACGAGATGGGTACGAGGACGAGAAAATGTCACATTTGGGCGTTATCGGCTCGAGGCGCGGGCGGGGCTGCCATTACTTCATTCTAATGCACGGAACCCAATGATTATGGCTTCTTCTGCCTTCCTTTCCCACGCTCATGCAAAACTGAAACGTTTCTGTATAACCACGACAAACTGGTTTCGACAATGGTGTAATATTTCATTCTTTATTACCATACGACGGAAAGATTTTTAGATCCGACTTTGTTTTTGTTTGTAACAAGGAAAAACACGCGGGGCTGACAAAAAATAACGCTGTTGCAAAAAGTGCGGTGCCCTCAAAAATTTCGTACCTCAAATGTCAGATTACTCGGCTTTGCGTGCGTTGTTGATTGTGCGAATAATAATCCGAGGGAGCGGCGCTCGTAGTTCACGAGAGCATCAAAGCCGCGCGCCAAAGAACAAAGCCTCCAATTACCCGAGCGGGCACGCCGTGGGCTTTTAGTGAATAATGAGCCGCTTATCCCCGCGGATGACGGCTTCACTAGAAATGTAGAACTGTTGAGAGGGCCGCGACCACCGTCCCTGCGCGTGGCGGGAGCGCCGTCACGCCTGTACCCGTGTAGCGCCGCGCCGCCCCGCGCTGCCGCTGCGGTCACTGCGTCAACACAATTTTGCCTCGTCTCTTGATTTCACCCTCGCTTTGACATTTTACACAAAACGGACGCGGTCACCGCACAAGTGTCTTTTAATATGTTGACTTTCCGCTAAAAATATAAGACCTAAGTGGTTATATTTAGACGACTTTGGAATGTACTATAAAAGTAGCTATAAAAGTTCATGGAGAAATTATGAATGAATTCATTGATAAATTCGCCATGCACTTTTGCAGCTGATAGTACAACCTATTTTTTTATTTCCGTTACTTTAAGGGAAGGTTCTTTTGGTCAATTACAATGAGATTCGTTCATTCATTCGTTCTAAGATGTTATTAAATTATTTAAAAAATAAATTTAATGGTTCAATAAGTGTATATATCTTATCTTTATAACTTATTTGTATAATTTATTATGACATGTGCGGTCAGATACTTTGACACTAACTTTAATGTTATTCTTAAGGGTCTCTCACACTTAACTAATTATTAATTTATTATGTATGAAAACGATGTAAAATTGATTTTGTTTAAATTTAATAAAGAATCACTCAGGTAATTCCTGATAATGAAACTAACGACATGTCCAAATTTACGGAAAACAAAAAACACTGTGTATAAAATAAACATTTTCAATCAGCATGCATACATTGCTTTAAATACTTATCTTTTATCAAAATAATAAATCTTTATTTTAGATTGCACACAAAGTAAATGAGAATTAAGAGATAGAGAGAGAATTTGGGTAAATAGAGTTGCCCGCAGAGAGGAATTAAGTTGCTTATTTACTGTTGACTATTTTGAAACAAATGTAGAAAGATTAGCGAGCGTTCGCAAAAAGACACAATCTTTATTTCTATCTCACAAAACGTTTATTACTAAAGTTGTTGAAACACTACAAACGACCACACATTAAGCCAAATGGCGCTGTTTTTATAATGTAAAGGAGGAAAGAAACAAGATAGGTTTACATTAATTTAATCAAGTACCTATCCAGATCAAATCAGCTTAAATTGATTAGGATTAGGCCGTTTTCACATTATCCGATCCGATATCGGATGTAGGAAGGATGTAAAATGTAAGATTTATGCGCTTCCAGGTCTTCATTAGTGTGCGTGACAAAAATGGCGTCTATTAAACAGCTGTTAATGATGAATTTCTGTTGAAAAAAAAAAAAAACCAGCCAAGAGCGTGTCGGGCCACGCTCAGTGTAGGGTTCCGTAGTTTTCAGTATTTTTCTCAGAAACTACTGAACCTATCAAGTTCAAAATAATTTTCCTAGAAAGTCTTTATAAAGTTCTACTTTTGTGATTTTTTATCATATGGTTCAAAAGTTAGAGGGGGGGGACGCAGTTTTTTTTCCTTTAGGAGCGATTATTTCCGAAAATATTAATATTATCAAAAAACGATCTTAGTAAACCCTTATTCATTTTTAAATACCTATCCAACAATATATCACATGTTGGGGTTGGAATGAAAAAAAATATCAGCCCCCACTTTACATGTAGGGGGGGTACCCTTATAAAACATTTTTTTCCATTTTTTATTTTTGCACTTTGTTGGCGTGATTGATATACATATTGGTACCAAATTTCAGCTTTCTAGTGCTAACGGTTACTGAGATTATCCGCGGACGGACGGACGGACGGACGGACGGACGGACGGACGGACGGACGGACGGACGGACGGACGGACGGACGGACGGACGGACGGACGGACAGACAGACATGGCGAAACTATAAGGGTTCCTAGTTGACTACGGAACCCTAAAAAAAGATTGTAATTCATCGGTCCGAATTGCCGATACTAATTTTTTCATCTTTTAGTAGATATATTTAAATGTAAAATTATTTATTTTACCTGCCATTCTTGAGTGTTTTTATGCTCGTTATTTTAATTTTACAATAAAATATTTGAAATACAGTGCTTATAATTATTAAATATAAAACTTAAAAAAAAATTTTTTTGATACAAAATCATACTTCATTGATTTGGAACAATGCGTTTTATCGGACCGACATCCGACACTATCGGAAGGGTTTATCGGATGTAGGATGTCGGTCCTACATCCGATATCGGATCGGATAATGTGAAAACGGCCTAAACGTTTGTTGCACTAAAAACCAGGTAAACATAACAATGCAGGGGAGACTCGGATATTGTATCAGGCAGAAGGCAGCCAATCTTTACCTACATAAATACTTTTAATTCGACCAAAGATATATGTAAAATTGTGCAATACATCTATAAAATTTGCAGAACAACACATTATTAAAATTGTAACTGCCAGGTTTAGTATTTTTTATTGTTACAAAGTGGAGATCATTCAATTTACATTGCATATAAATTAGTGCAGTTGCTTAATTGGTGAATTTTAATGTGCCCAATGCCCATTCAACCATTTCGTAAGTAGCAATAATTAATTTGATGCCGAAATAATCAATGCTTTTAACGAGGGCAGAAAATTGTATAGGTACTAGCAAAGTAAAGTTCGTGTCATATTGTAGAATTATGATTGTAGAATTGTGAGAGAAAGCATTTTTTATTCGACTGAAGACCTCACACATACGAGAATCAGTTAGGTATCCTATAAATATGTAAAGAAACATTTTGCATTAATTTCAAGATATCGTATTTATCAAGGTATCGTATTTTTTTTTTGCCAAGAGTGGCACTGAAACTTGAGAAGTTTCATGTGCTCTGCTTACCCCTTCATGGGATACAGGCGTGATAGTATGTATGTATGTATGTATGTATCGTATTTATAGCAACCTTAACGTGACTCGTAAGCGTCACACCAATACCCCAGCTGACTGGGTAGCCGAATGCACAAACGCTCATGAAACACTGACTATACATATCTCTTTCGTAGCTGAGCCAGACTACATTTCTGCGGCGTTTCAGTGGTGTTTCGCGTCGCAGAAATGTCATTTGGCTCATGCGCGGATCCAGGGGGGGGTCATCTGGAGCCTAGGTTGGCCATACAAATAGACCACGTGACCCCCCCCCCCGGGCACGAAGCTGGATCCGCGCTTGATTCGGCTACGGGGCCTGGCCTAAGTGACAATCGTTGACGCTATGTGGCGATCGAAACGCATTATGGCTCTGTCGCGCCACTACAGAATAGCGATAAGGAGAACTAGCTAATATACGCTGCTTGCTATGCTTGTGATTGTGACATTGGCTAGGTACCCAGCTCCATTCTCAATTTGCGTATAAATCCTACACTACATCCTGCATGACAACGCGAAGGTTTTTAGGGACCGACTCGCATTTTACGCTCGCCCTGAGAGTTTCATTCCGTGCATAAAAACGTGTTGGCCATTGTACTGGCCATTTCCACCTCGACGCCGCGCTAAACATGTCATAAACATTTGTGACAGCATTAAACTCATATGGCTGCTACGCACTCGGGGGCCCTTGAGAAGTTCAGCATGTTTTAAATGAGTTTCGTGATACGTTTTATAAAAAAGTACTAAATCTAAGAGTGTGCAGGTCGGCAACGCGCAAGTGACACCCATTGAGTTGCAGGCGACCATAGGTTACGGTGACCGCTTTCCATCAGGCGGACCGTATACCTGTTTGCCACCGACGTGGTATTAAAATAAAACCGCCTTCAAAAATAAGCGCGTTACAAAACACGGAGAAACTAAAAAGCCAAAAATAATAAACCTTTCAATTCAGATTTCTTATCGTATTGCAATAAGCTAAACATCCAAATTATAAACAAATCAATTATTTTTGTAGTCGGTACCAGACCTGTTCGTCGCCTTGCTATTGCCTGTTTGCCCCACCCAACCATACACAGGCTGGTACCGACTCCAAAAATAATTGATTTGTTTATAATTTGGATGTTTAGCTTATTGCAATACGATAAGAAATCTGAATTGAAAGGTTTATTATTTTTGGCTTTTTAGTTTCTCCGTGTTTTGTAACGCGCTTATTTTTGAAGGCGGTTTTATTTTTTGTTAAAAAGTTTATTTATTTGTTGATTTTTAGTGGTTCCTAGTGATATTATATGTATCAGTCCGAATACATGTACAGTAGTGAAAGAATTATCCTTAAACTCCTAACCATTGAGGAGTTGACCTTCCATCATCAGCTCAGCCACATAAAATTATTACCATCAGACGTAAATACTGGTGTACCTTTGAAAAATAGACTAAAAACATTACATGTGCCTATAACATTTGAAGAGTTCCCTCGATTTCTCCAGGATCCCATCATCAGACCCTGACTTGGTGCCAATGGGACCATCTCGGGGTTATACCGGTTCGATCAAAAAAAAAATTTTGAAAATCGGTCCACGATTCTCGGAGATATCGAATAACATACATACAAAAAAAAAAAATAAAAAAAAAAAAAAAAACATTCAGTCGAATTGAGAACCTCCTCCTTTTTTGAAGTCGGTTAAAAAGAAACTTCGGTTTAGTCATTACAATGGTCGGCTGAGTAAATATGAGGTAACAATGGTAGTGATAAAAAAATACATAATTTACATTACTAATTAAGACGGCTAAGCTTGTCAAGTTCTTAAAAGCTTTCATAAGATATCGTTTTTATTGTTGACAAATGATAATAGCCTCCTTTGCCTGAATGTGTCAGAAAATGTTGGCGCCAGGCCTATGGGTGCTTATGTAAACCTATAATAAAGATAGCCAACGACCAAACGATCTCTTTTACAACTGGAAGCGTTCCAGGCGCAATTAGCTTTAATTTTACATTACTAGACTAGCCGGGCTCCAAAGGTGAACCAAGCTGTTAAGAACACGGTTTACGATGACAATCTCGTCTAACTTGTCGAACTGTTATGACTGAAACATTGTTCGTAAAATGTCAAGTAAAACGAATAACCTAGATAGCCTGTCTTTATCTCTTTTTTCGCGTAATGATGGTTGCGGTGTGAATCGTCGTAGGTACCTAATTATTTTATAATTCATTTCAATTTTATCAAGCTACACTCGTATACGATAAAAGGATAAGTAATAAAAGGATAACTGCACGATAACGGCTTTATATAATTCGTTGTTGTATGGTGACAGTTGACCTTGTGTTATTCATTGGTTTACCCTCTAGAATTTTTGGTCAGGTGTGGTGGTGGGGACCCAGCACGGAAACGCTCACCGATCACGTAAAATGTATCCGGCCTAATGCCTCCTTGGCTAGTATATACTTGCGTGCAACGGGAACACGGCCGGGAACAAGATGCCCACGCCCAAAGGCAAGATTAAACGGTGTCCCCGGCCGCCTGCCTCCGACATTTGCAAAAATATTGGACTGCATTCAAACACTATTAAAATAAACTTTGGGGCGCGGAAAATTATTCCAGCAGTTTACGAGGTTAAGTAGCATAGAACAGTTATAGTGCATGAATGTGTCTGATTTGAAGTTTTTATACTAGGTGGGTAAAGGAATAAATTAATTACGAATTTGAAAGGTACGGAAAATACGTAACTGGTGCCGTAGCCGAATGGCATTTCTGCGACACGAAACGAAAACGAAACGCCGCGAAAGGTAGTCTGGCAGTGTCGCGCCTATACGCACGAGCGATAGAGATAGATATCTAACGAGCGTTTCGTTTCGTGAGCGTTTGTGCCATTCGGCTACACATCCTATACATATTATTTACTACAGACTAGTTTAAAATAGTTACAATTACAGCAGGTAGGTAACTACAGAAATATTCAAATATCAATCCTACTTACATCATCAACGAATACTTTATGCAAAATATTGTCAATGATCTGAATAATCAATAGAACAAGCATGGTGTTTTATCGAAAATATCTACAAGTTGCTCGCGAGGAACCCATATAACTTTAACGGCATATTCTTGGTCACATTTTAAGACTAAAATGTCATATAAACTTTTCTAGATTTCGTCTAGTTTCAGAGTTATTGCCAATTAAAAAAAACATTTCGGTATTGTTACTCAGTAGAAAAGGTCTTCTTAACGGCGCTGATGCGCAATTGTGGAGCATAGTCTCACAGTAGTCATTGATAGATGTCAAAATGTGACAAGAAAAACTTCCAAAAAATTTGGTTTTTAGAAAAATTTATTAAGGAACTCATTTTAATTGCCAACTTTATGCATAAAAATTGCTTTTTATATGAAAATACGTCCAAAAGAGTTGAAAAAAAAAACAAAAAAATTTTTTCTTTCTTTTGGCCTCAGAAACGCGTGGTTCAAGTTATGCGGGTTCCTCGCGAGCACCTTGTATAGACTTGTTTGTTATATTTCATACCACATAACATCCTTAGAAATAAGTTCACGCTTGACTTAACCCTTCAATTTATAAATATCTCAACAGTTTTTAGGGTTCCGTAGTCAACTAGTGGTTTCGCCATGTCTGTCTGTCCGTCCGTCCGTCCGTCCGCGGATAATCTCAGCAACCGTTAGCACTAGAAAGCTGACATTTGGGCTGACTTTGTTGGCGTGATTGATATATGTATATCAATCACGCCAACAAAGTGCAAAAATAAAAAATGGAAAAAAATGTTTTATTAGGGTACAGTACCCTAATAAAACATTTTTTTCCATTTTTTATTTTGGGGGAGTAACTCCCCCCTACATGTAAAGTGGAGGCTGATATTTTTTTTCATTCCAACCCCAAAGTGTGATATATTGTTGGATAGGTATTCAAAAATGAATAAGGGTTTACTAAAATCGTTTTTTGATAATATTAATATTTTCGGAAATAATCGCTCCTAAAGGAAAAAAAAGTGCGTCCCCCCCTTTAACTTTTGAACCACATGTTTAAAAAATATGAAAAAAATCACAAAAGTAGAACTTTACAAAGACATTCTAGAAAAATTATTTTGAACTTGATAGGTTCAGTAGTTTTTGAGAAAAATACGGAAAACTACGGAACCCTACACTGAGCGTGGCCCGACACGCTCTTGACCGGTTTTTTGTTATTTTAAAGTTTAACGCCGTGTCTTGCGTGGGCGACGGTCGCGCGACCGTCGCACGACCGTCGCCGTCGCGTCTCATACTTCCATATCGATAAGGTTTGATTTCGTATGCGTCGCATCGCCGTCGCGCGACCATCGCGCGACCGTCGCCCACGCAAGCCACGGCGTAATACAGTATTTGTTATGCCATACCCTTGATATTCGTAATGATATTTATTTTAATATACACAGTGGGCCTGAATAACACGAATGATTTTAACAGTGTATTCCTGACCACATTTAGAGACTATACAGTATGAAATATCTGAATTTGGCTAGATAATGATTTTAGACTTCGCTGTCTAAATGTTAAATGATTAGTCCAGTGCAATTACCGTTCTATTTACCCCAGGTAACAATTAGGTCGTATAAGCAAGCAGCTATATACGACCTTAAGTAGTATAGCAGTCGTCATTACGATCTTAGGTCGTTTAATGGTGAATTATACAACTTAAACATCGGTGCGACTTATGGTCGTATAGCAAGGTCGTATAAACGTTTATTCTACCTTTTTATACGACGTCGTATAGTGGGTATTAAGACGACCTTTATACGGCAATTTGAGGTATGGATTACCATTATGCGACTTTTAAACTACCAAAAGTCGCTTAAATGTCGTAACAGTGTGCCTTATAGAACGTCGAATAACGGTCACTGGGACAACGTACGTGTTTAAGTAGCATAATTATAATACCTTTATACTACCTTTATACAAACAATAGTCATGGATGTTTTCTATGTATATAAGTATTTATATATTATATATATCGTTGTCTGAGTACCCACAACACAAGCCTTCTTGAGCTTACCGTGGGCCTCAGTCCCCCCCTTACCCCAGTAGTATAGCTTCCCGGGCCGCGCGGAGTCACGCGTAGTTAGCCAGGGCAAGTTATCCCCAGTGTACCCTTCTACCTATCCGGGCCGCGCGGAGTCACGCGTAGTCAGCTAGGACGGTTTAATCCCGACCCTGTTCCCCGGGGAACGTTCCGATATCCCGCATTTTCCAGGGCACGTTGCCAAACCGCATATACGTAGTCATATCGATATTTAGCTCGCTCCCTTCTGGAGTGAGACGATTTTACCCAAATAACGTAAGTAGTGTTTATAATAAAGGGCGCGTAAGACGCCATTTGGTATTATAAACAGTGTTTGTTATCAGCTCATCCTCCCTACCCTGAGTTAGCTTGGAAACCTTCACAAAGCCCCTCAGGCTGAAGGATATGTGTGGCTCGCCCTCGGCGACGACCATCACAAAATTATACAACCTTAAGTCGTATAAGTGTCTTATAAGGCAACTGATTCATAATTTGTCAATAATAATTATTAAATGCTTAAGAATTTTACTGGCGCATCAAAAATTAGTTATAAACCAAGGCTAGTATAATCAGTTAATTTAGCTGCGCAACAGTTTACCGGTATTAAATGCACTCTCGTCTCCTACTTATCTCATAACCTAATATTTGATAATTTGAAAAGAAAATGGCGAACAACCTTAGTTTTTCAAATATGTCTTTCGCCACTTGCTACAATAAACGACACCGACGCCAACGCAGAACTTTGTATGTTGAATTCATAAGAAATAAGCTATTTGAACGACCTTTAAGCGACAATTACTCGACTTTAAGTTGTATAAAGGTCGTATATTACACCACCTTAAGTCGAATTCGCGACGCTGATACGACAACTATGCAACTAAATTGAGGTTTATACTACCTTTACTCAACCTTTATACGACTATGCGCCTATTTTGGGTCGTATAAACGTTTACTCGACCTTTATACGAACACAAAATTTGGTCGTATATACCTTTATAAATACGACCTCAAATGTTAGTTGGGACGTTACGTAGTCAGCATCAAATACAAATTATAGTAACAGTCAGAGGTAAACTGAAACGCAACTTTATTATTTGTCACTTTGGTTGTCACTAGGTATATAATTATTCGATTCTGACTGTACTAAAATCAGAATCGAAATTCTATTCGTTTACGCAACTACACAATCGTTCCGAGATAAACACTTGAAAAACGAGAAGCTCGAATAATAAGAACAAAGGCACTAATTCCATACAGTATTATCGATAGTTCTACGTCAGCTCGATCGTAGCTTTGTTACGGCGACACACAAGAGAAATGTCCGACAAATTACATCCCGCGATTGCTACGCTCCAACACAATGCTCGGTTGCATCGATGGTTATTTTATGCAAAACCGGCTCCTCCAGTAGCCTTTTGGTTCTAGAAATAATCTTTACATTGTGAAGTTTTTAAATGAAGAAACTGCAGTAAAACTTAGTGCTCGTTAGGAGAACGCTACCGGAGAAAATATCTCGTGTTAGCTGGATCGGAAGATGTTTTATGACAATTTACCAGTGATCTTTTGCTGCGTAACTTTTTTAACTTTTTTCTTATGTCATAGTCTGCAAACGAGCAAAGTTTGGTTTGAGTTCTCTTATGAAATGATGTGGTGTATCCACGTAGTGCTTTCGCTGCAATCCGCAAAAGTGTCGCCAGGCCCCGTAGCCGAATGGCATTTCTCCGATGCCAAACGAAAGCGATACGCCGTTGGCTCTGTCGCGCCAATACGCAAGCGCGATAGAGATAGATATCTACTAGCGCTTCGTTTCGTGAGCGATTGTGCCATTCGGCTAGCCACCCAGGCATACGAGAGAAATGGTACAAATTGCGTTCGCCTGACTACACGGCGCGGCGCCCGCTTCGAGCGCTCGGGGCACCCGATTTATTACGTAAACACTCCCAAACGTACACGTGCTACATTATCTGCAGTCTCTTATTAGTAGATGCATGTAAGGTTCATTTAGGAACTCATATTCTATATTAAAATATATATGTGTGCTCAATTTTACTTACTTACCTAATAGGTACTTACTTTAAAATTTTTACCAGGTTAGCTCCTTTAAATTAAAGAAAGCTTATTTCTAAGTATTTTCAAAAAATAACCTACTTTTTGACACACAATATGCCGACCTTTTTAATGATAAGTTATGTTATGAACTTGACAATCTAGATAAACATAGCCCTCAGCGGTATTTGCTATCACTCTGGTTGGTTACCGTAAAAAGAACAAACCGAGATAGTCTGATTGCAAAGATGCGGTCACAGTCTGCACGGGACATGCTCGGGTAAAGTTGCCGTTAAATTGACTGTAAAACCACAGTACCTAAAGAAATACATGTAGTTAAGCTGTTCGTATTTATTTTCTTTTAAAACGTAATACTTGAAGCCCTAAAAAAGTACCTACCTATACAATAGACGACTACTATTGTATGTACTTAAAGGAATAGCTCCAAGTCCATTACCAATATTGCTGAGAGCAAATTGAAACAGAACAATGGTACCGATATTTGCTATACGCGAAAGCATGAAAGCATTTCGCAGCTCAGTCGAACTCGAGTGTTTATAAGAATGAATTTGTGCAAGAAAACCGAAGTTTGTTTGCGTTTCGTTCGATCGCGCGTGTTAGCGGCCAAGTGGAGCGCGGCTCGACCACAAAATGCAATTATCGATCGCTAGCTGTCTGCCGCAGCTATGTTCGAATTGCATTCCAATGCTGAAGCCAAGTATGACAGCCGCCGGCGGACCTGCCATTCTTACTCTTACCCTAATGCACGGAACTTGCCAAGGATTTTCGTGCTCTTCATTTCCGATTATTTGCAGCTTCTCCAGAATAGCATTTGAGGAATGGCAAAGGGGCGACTGTGGTCTTTGTAGACAACAAAACAGTTTGATCTGATACTTATTCGTATCTTGTTTTATCAAATTTTTAGAATTCTAGCAAGTATTAACGTGGGAAGTAAAACTAAATTCTCAAGCTCTAGGTATGAGAAGTTAATAAATCGCGAGAGCGGCATTTATTATCGATAGTTGAAGTACATTATGAACTGAACTTAACTGTTAGTTGAAGTTAGACTGCAACAATAGTCCCATAAATTTTCATAACGTATTGCCAAGTAAGTGGCGCCAATTTTTACCAAACGATGTGAAGGCGTTGTTCTACCATTTAAGTGGCATTTAGTATAATCTTTGTTAGTCTTAGCCTTCTTGAACAACCAACAAGATGAAATCTTTGCTAATGCTTCGTACATAACTTGTAATGAGAAAAGTTAATTGTCTGTCTCTCATATGGGTTGGCACAGCTTGCTGAATCATTGATTTCAAGTCTTTACATATTTGGTTATTAATGTGATTTTAGTTGTTTTATTTGAAAATTCTTTAAAATAACTAGGCCGATAAAACTCTCAATCTGAAATGTCTTTATTTTATTGATACGCTGTTAAATAGAAAGTTCTCCTGGTGGAAATTTCCCCATGACTAAATTACCAAGAGGGCGAGGTAGGTGCATGCCACTGTGAATATTATAAAACGCATTTGAAAAATGTACAAACAAACAAAAAAGCAGGGAAATATTGATTTTATATATTTTTGCAGCCTATGTGCCCACTAGTACATGATCAACTACGAATGTTTCTTGCGAATTAACAACATTGCACTTTATGTTTTTTTTTACTTCTAAAAGAGGAGACGCATTTGTTTTAATGTGCGAGTGTGGCGAAGAAGTCCAAACTATGGAGCATATAATTCAGCGCTGCCCTCTGCACTCATACTCGGGACCACCAGAAGACCTGCTGCGCCTAACACCCGACGCAATTGCTTGGCTGAGCGCACTGAATATTGACATTTAGTTTAAATTGTAATTGTATTTTAATGTGTATTCTCTGACATTCATATAACTGCCTGTTTTTTGTGTATGCCATATGATTAAATAAATTTGTTTTCTGTGTGTAATGAGACATCAAATAATAGTTAAACCGGGGTGTACAGGAACTATACCGATAGAACAACAAATACTAATACAGTATTAACTTTCACAGTGATCGTAAAATAAATATGTATTTTTACACTGGCACAAGTCATGCTCGGTGAATCTAATGTATACGGAAAGTGGCTAGTTTAAGAAAACATTTAAGACCAAAGGGAACGATTGCCTAAAACCGGTTATTCATACAAACATAGTTCTCATTTTCCTCTTTATTGGAAATAGTAGTAGTAGTATATATTTTTATAAACGTTGATGTGTTTCAACCGTTTACCTATGTACCTAATTGACTATGCATCCAAGATCCGATTATAACCACCACACTGATTGGTAAAGGCTCTCTTGATTCTTCAAAAACGGATGAGAAAATTGTATTTTATCCAAGAGTGCATAGTAATTTTATACAAATTGAAATACTGGAATCTATCGCTTGCTCGGGTATCAATATTGGCACGTGCGGTTAAACAACAGTATGGCCACATTGTAAAATAAATTACTATTTACTAATTATGTTAAATAAATAAACTGTGGCTCTAGTGAAAAAGGGTACAATCTCGCGGAGCGCAGGTGAAAAGGGCATAAGTCTAATATGGGATATACACCCTTTTTCACCTGCGCTCCGCGAGACTTGTACTCTTTTACACTAGAGCCTCAGGTTTCTTTCTGATTGTAGTAAAAAGTGGAATCAAAAAAGTAATACACATGTTTAAATCTGCAAAAATCAAAGGAAGATAAAAACATCAAATTGAGTAAATACATTTTCCAAAGAGGAAAATGCGGAGTACCATTGTATGGACAATCGTCTATCCTCATAAGAAAACATTTAAATGTTAGCAGCGACTGCTTTGGCTCAGTGGGTAGTCTGCCACTGGCTTAAACAAGATTCTTGAAATATTATTAACCAGATGTGCAATTACTTTGTGTGTCTTTACTTTTATTTACAACTAGAAAAAAACAGTTTTCTAACCAATTTATAAAAAAAATTCTTGAGAATTTAAAGTTTTAGCTTATGATGTTGTTTTTAGCTTATGAATCTTATGATGACTACTATTCAAAATAGTTGCTTGTGCAGGAGCTCAATAAAGGTTAACAATGGGGTTGAATGAAGGTATAGAAGGTAGGTACCTTGAGACATTTATAATGATGTAGGTAGTTTTTTATTTTTGTATCTAATCTCTGTAATCAAGTAAACCTTATATTATGTATTACTTCAACAATAAAATTTACATTCCACTATATTTTTGTATAATTAGACATTTTTCAAGTATTTGTGTACATATTTAGACATTTTGAGACCATCTCTAACATGTTACACATATTACTTGTGGAGTAGCACAAAAGCATTGATCATATTTTATCACCTTGAAAGTCAATTAATCTAATAGGTATAACTTAAAGTTACGATTTAATCATCATAAATTTCAAGTTTCCGAGACTTAAAGTTAATTAAATAAAACTTTAGCGCTTACCTGTCTTAGTTTTATGTAGCTAGTCTAGATTTTATATGTTTAAGTTACTATCTGCGTGTAATAAAATTATACCGTTGTAACGACTAATCCAGAAATATCGCCTGTATTATTTCATTTCAGCAAAACTATTAATAAGAAAATATTTGAGATCCTCATGACTAACTCTATTTTTATGTACGAGTAATATGGCTATTATTCAAAAATAGTAATAAAGTTAGGTTCTTAAATGTTTTAAACTAGACTTAATGAAATAAAACTATGGAAACGGATCACATATACTAAATGATTTAATCATTCAAATTGTGTAAATTTGAACCTTTTTCCGCAAGGAATAAACAAGTTTACATAATGTAATTTCGTAATTCAATTAAAAATTAATGTTAATTCAATTAAAAATTGTAAAAGTAATTTAAATTTAAATTTTATTCAATTACGAGTTTAATTCATTACAAGCAGTTGAATTAAATGTAATTTAATTTGAAATTCAATTACCTAGGTACATATTAATTTTGACCAACACTGGTAAGAGTGATAAGTGAAATCTTATTTTTATCAAGAAATTATTACAGCAATACTCGTAATATATGAAATTACATAGGTATTCATTTTTAACTAAAAAATCTGAATTCTAATCAATTTTGTTACTAAAGGAAAGTTTTAAGTTTTTAATAAGGTACAATTTTGGCTACCGTGTTAGGTAAAAAATCGAAGCGTTTAAAACCTCTATTTTCACCCTAAACTAATCAGCACCCATTTCACGTCATTTCTGATATTCTATACTAACTATGCATTCCCCGAGTATCGTAATCGCGTGGTTTATCTTTTGTTCGATTGTAATTATTTACGTCGCGACACCGTCCGTTGCTCCGGGCTTGCACCATGGCAGAGTACTCCAACTTATTATATACGCACAAACAACTTCAGTTCTATTCGGTAACCATCCAGCATGATCTCGATATGTACAAGAAGTATACTTAATCACACAAGTCATTTTTATTGGATCGCTCGAGTTTTCGACTCGCCTGTGCGTGGTAAGTGATTGGAATCATACCCACGGAGATCGGACTACTTGTTCGCCCACGCTGTTCCACGTGCAATCCACGCAAAGCAACGGATACATGTTTATGTTTGAAAAGTTTTTTAAATAACAATAAAACTGTCACTGCGAATGAAAACAGTGTAATCGGAAATCAAATAGTTAACCAATAAGCGTTACTTAAAAATAATTCATACCAATCATACCGTCAAATGTATATTCATATACCGTCAAATAGGATTCTCTGGGAGAATCTTCACTGTATAGTATTACTTAATATGATACCACGGTGACGTGAGGGTATACTAACAAGGTGCTCGTACTTGAAAAAAAAATCAAAAGTATTCACAAAACATACGTTACTATAAAAATGGGAGAGATTACAATATTTTACGTTCGTAGTATAAATAACATTAAATAGCCCGGAGCACCGTAAGCGCTCTCTCTGGTGCCTAATGTATTCATGGCCTACACACGGTAAACTGGATGGTTTGTCCACCAATCCGTGATTTCACGATACGAGCGTTTGATGGCATTATTACCTTGTTTTCCAACTGTTACTGCAATTCGTGGCGGCGCCGCACTCGGGACAGGATGATTCGGAACAAAAACTACAGCTACGGTAAAGTTATGCTTTTGTTAAGGGTTACCGACTAATATAACACGCTAGTCACGGCTAACGTTAGCAAGTTTATTGGGCTTTCAATTGTTACAAACTTTTGGGTTTAAAGTAAACCTTTAGCTTTCATTTTCGTTAATTTTTGCGAATAATATAGGCCAGTTATACCCACTTGCCAGGTACCTAAATATAAATTGAAAATACTCGCATATTGAAAATACAGTAGAATGACGTATACTTATCAAAACAGTATTCTTACTTTAAGCCTAACACGTATAGCTGCCTCTCAAACCGACAAAACATTTCGAGCATAATTATTTTAGGTAAGTATGTTATCACCACACCAACTGGTAAAGGCTCTCTTGATACTTCAAAAACGAATGATAAAATTGCATTTTATATCTACAAGTGCAAAGTAGTTTCATACAAATTTTAACTTGACTCCCAAACTGGCTGGTAGAATTGACTTAACCTATTTTAAAAAATGTTGTTAGCATAGAAATAAGGATTTTGCTAATTCGGCAGATACTATCTCTTTGATATCGACTACAATACGGAAGAAAAATTTTAGTACCTATGTACGTATTGTACGTACTTTGTGCAAGCTCTACTGCCTGTCACATACACAGTTAATGTAAACTAAAATTCACAATCCTGCGGACTAAATTGACAAATGACTGACAGATGAAATGTTACCAGGAACAGTGATTCGTCATCTTCATCATCATCATCAGTTACATTTATAATAAAACGATCCGAGACATTTTCCACTAAATGGTCGAGTTGTAACATTTTGTCCTCGGTTTTTATTATGTGATTTACACAATCTTTCCATCTTTCGGCTGTAATGGCTGTAATTTCTCAATATTTTTCTTAAAAAAATTGACCATATTGTTGGGACTATTTAAAAAAAACACAATAATTGTAATAATTCATTTGTAAAGATTCAATAAACTATTATAATAAATATATAAATTTCATTTACATTATTGCTGGTTTGAAATTAACATTTTATATCTAATTAGGGGTCTACAGACCTTTTGATCTGTCGAAATCACAGAAAAAGTTGGTATATTGATTAAAAGATCAAATTGCCAATTTGATTGTCCCGTCTGGGTGCACCTTAAATCTGTAAATGTAATAATAATTTTAATATCGATAAGAACGACACTGGCCAAACTGTGGCAACATTTGTTCACACTTGTCAATTTGGTCCGTAGGATTAAAAATGAAAAAAAAAAATGAAATATTTATTTTTCAAGTAGGCATATTACAATGCGCATATGAACGTCAAATAAAGCTACGCCGGCTCTAACCCTACGCCTCAGCCTCGAGAAGATTTCAGTCCCCCCTCAGTTGGGAGGGGGGTATCCACTATGGGACCGGCAAAAAACTCGGCGGGCAACTTCTTTTCAAAACATTACATCTTATAACTAACATGCATTAAATAACAAGATACAATTTAACATGCAAAAGTATTCATCAAAGAATATGAACAGACTAGGTACTCTATGGAAATTAATTTCAATAAATTATATTATTGCTTAATAATACGTCGTTCTTCTTCAGAGAAAACATATCAAATTGTCACAGATTATGGATTTTAGTTTAGCTCATTTGCAGTCTATTTATTCGTAGTTTGTGATTTTACCGAAAAGTGACAGCTATGTATACATGGAATGGTTTTTGATGTAAATTAGGTGTTAAACAAACTGATAACCACTTAAATCGAGCTTTATACTTATACATATTTACTACATATATTATAACATGCCACAAACCAATGTATAAAATCTATATTAAACAGGCAATTATTTTCAGAAACATAAATTAATTAAGCATACAAAAGTGGCACACTATAATAATGTAAAATGGCAATGACATTCAGTGTTAATAGTGATGGGATAAGTAGCGGCAAGAGGCTGCAAGCTGCACCGATACATCCTCCAGTCGATGTTCGTGCGGCGGCCGGCGCGCGCGCTCCTCGCACAATACCTACAGCCTTACGTGCGACAGTGCGATCTTAGTTTAAAATGTGCCTTATAATATTTCAAACAATATGAACTTTTCATTTACACTCCAACGTGTTATACATACATAATGTTGTGGATCTTGAAAGTTACGTTATCAAAATGACTGCGCAAAGTTTCTTCGCCGTTGCAATTGCTGTAACGGTAGCTGTAGTGCTTTCCGTCGACGGGGAAACTGTAATAAAAGGAAAAGTAAATAAACGGAATACCGTAATAAACATTCATAATGACCCCCCATTGTGTTTTTATAATAACTCGATCTTCAAAAACAAAAATTTGTTACAACAGATTGTTATCGAGTCAAGATACATCGTGACTGGGAAAATTTCAAGTGTTTTCAAGAGAAAAGTGAAGAAAGTTAAGTTGTATGTGTTCAAAGTGTTGATAAGGCGGGTTTTAAAGGGTGACCTTGGTGTATTGAGTGAGATCTTGAACTTTGAGACTAGGACAAGCAACTCGTCGAATCGTGCGTACGTTTTGGCCGAGGGTGGAGCTTGGAGGCGGGGGTGCGCCAGCGCACGAGGATGGTCGGCGCTACTCTTCACCAGCGGCGAATCCTCGTCTGCCCTCAAATTGTTAATAGACCCAGTGCCCTTGAATCTTGAGTATGCTCGCCAAGTAAAGGGGATGATAAAAGGTAAGAATAAGGACTTTGTAAAGTTTTCTTTATTATTCGCCGGCGGCTCAAGAATGACTCGTATGCACGTATGCGTCAAATGCGCGGTTGTCAAATAGGTAGGACGAAGAACAGTGCAATACTTGTAAACAATGGTTCAGTGGTTGTTGTGTCACTAACCTAAATAGTTTGTATTCATACCTATTATAGTGCTGTATTTTGCTTATTTACAAACGTGTTAAAAAAATATTTATTTATAATTTATTAGTCGTGCTAATCAATTAAGTCCATGAGCTTTTTAACTGGTCCTTCATGTGTTGCATAAAGAACTAAATTGTACATTATTTATCGTCCGTAGGTAAACGTAATGTACCTATGCGTGGTCTGTGTAATTTCCCCGTGATGTACCGGCGGCGCTTATCTCCAAGATGATTATCGGGTGTGAATTGTTGGGCCCATAGCTGGACTGTAAAACCGTTAAACCCGAAATGGAATTTTAGGCTTTGGTCATTTCCATCGGATATAGGGTGATAAAATCTTAGCTGTTAAATATGATGTAAATATTTGGTCACCATGTTTGTAAAATTGATGTTTACTTTTTTGCTGCATAACAGTAAAACTATGAAAGGACTATCCATGCTTGCAGTCAAAAACCCAAATATTGTACACTAAAGGTACCATTTAGAGAAGACGGGTACTAAAAGTTACTAATAAACTAAATAAAAACTTAATAATATTAAGCTACAAAATGCAGATACGTCGTACGTACCTACTACTTTTGCAATAATATCATACTTGTCCATGTACATTACATTACACAATGTACTATTATAAAACACTAACATCACTTGACTGTCTACTACTTTTTACTTCAACATTCTTTTTGTACTGATAATTTTAATTACTCAACGAACTTGATATGATGCAACTTTATCAACTTATTATTGTATAACTTCGGGTGGAGATTGTATTTATCTAACTTGATTTGATACTATAATTACTATCTCTTTAACAACGGAACGAAATGACGAAAGGAAGACAAAGCCAAATAAGAAGCATTAAACACTTTGTAGTGTAACTTACAGAGTAATAACTTCTGAAAATGTAGGCAGAGAATAAGCTTTTATCTCTTACTTTTCTTAAGCTTTACATTTTATCATACCTACTGCGCCCTGAGTTAGGACGCTTCGTAAATTAACATGAACTCTTCAAGTCCGAAAAGTATTCCTAGAAGCGGAACGTAGGCGGGGTATATCGTGGGAAAACAAATCTCAAATTGTATTATTTATTACTTACTTATACTTCTAAACAATTATAAATAGTTATTTGTTTTACATGTTATTTTAACTGCTCGTGTCAATATTGATACGCGAGCAATCGAAAGATTTCAATATTGAACTGCGAGCGTAATAGCGAGGGGTTCAAAAAGTGTAACCTGGAGCATTGCGAGGGTTTTAAGATACGAAGGATAAACTAATGTTTAACACACTAACACTCTGACTCTGAAACATTAAAAAAATCATCAACTTAAAATTTGTATGAAATTACTTTGCACTCTTGTGAATAAAATGCAACTTTCTCATCCGTTTTCGAAAAATCAAGAGAGCCTTTACCAGTTGGTGTGGTGAAAATACATTATTATATTTGATTTATACTTGCTTTCTATCAAAGTCAAAGGAGCCTGTACGTGGTTTCTTAATGTTATAGTATGTTAAATTCAAATCAATGCATAGTTAAGACAAGATAAGCGAAAAATTTGTTCTGTGAGATAAACCCTTTGAAAGATATATTATTATAATGAAGACAAGGCCGGCAGCCCGGCAACAGATAAAAACAAACGGTCGTCCTTCAGAGCAAGGGTCCGGTCCTGCGGGATTTGTCGCGCGTCCAGGGACGATTTAGTTTATCGGGACCACCGACGTCGGCGACCGCCGCTAACAAATTTATTGACACTCTTTCAATTAAACTCACCTATTATTGCCACGAACAAGCGCAGCGGTCACAACAGACTATAACACGATAAGTCGCCGCGTGATTCTGTTACGTCCCGCTTGATATCACCCGCCGCCCGCTCCGAAAGCCGTAAAAGGAGATTTATTAAAACTATTTGGAAACTGATTCGATCGAATCCGAACGATTTGACATTTAGATAAAGAGTAAAATTTATTTTTCCCTCGGTTACGTCGCTTCGCCGGAGTGACAATGGAATAAAAAGGTTATAAAATGCGGCGGCTGCGGCCGGTCGCCCACGTCCCGCGGGTGTTGTTGGATGTTCATAAGCGACGCTGCATATCGGGCCTGGGCCAGTCGCAGCTGCCACGCTAGCAGATAAAATGCGACGACTGCGTTATTACGGTTCCCTGGCACTCGCGAGCACGTGTAAATTTCTATGTGAGAACACGGCAGATAAGGTGCCGCGTGGGCGCCGCGCCGGAGAAAACCCGGCCAAGCGCCGCGAGCCGCAGGCGCCGCCGCGGCCTCACGACCGTCGCCAACTTGCATTTTATATACAAAATAAACATAATTTCAACAATATTATAAATTCTATGTGGTTATTCCTATGACAACTAGTCCGTTTTCGGAATCGATTAATACGTAACAAGCGATGACCATTTATTACATCTATTATAATTTATAGTACACCCACACTGTAAAGAATAGATTTTTTTTCCATTGTTGTTTTATAAGTTGATATGATCATTAGGTTTTATTATGTATTTTGATCAGTTTTATTTGGTAATTGGTAGTAAATATCCTTTAAAATCAATATCCGTGTGACGCAATGCGTTACTGTTATGCTTTTGTTTTATACGTCTGTCAGGTAAGGGTGATAAATATAATCTCCTTAGAGGATGAAGGGAACGTGACTTAAGAATAAGACAATTTCGCTGACGCATTGTTTGGAGGCTCCTTTAAAACTACACTGTCATTTATGTGTAATTGTATAGGTAGCTAAGAAGTATGCAAGTAAATGTATCCTATTTTATTTAAATCCAATCTTTACGTCTTGTGGTTGCTCCGTCGGGAATAGGGTTACATTTAAATGCAACGGGAATGCAGTCACGATTCACAATTTCCAAAATGTGCTTTTCTATAAGAATACGTACCTAACGTCTCACACGACAAAATGGAATGGTTTAACTTGGCAAGAAGCAAGTTCAATACGGTGCGCTTGAGGACGCCACGGTATTCCCTGCCTGCATTTAGCTGAATAGAACGCTGTGATGGTAACATAACATGAATTCCAATTTAACGATGGACCACGGACTCTTTATTCCAGATCTCTGTATGCCGTACGTGCTACATTCTTATTCCGCCCGAATGTTATGGACAATTCCGTTTACGAGATGCCTTTCTAACTGGCCAATTTCAAAGGCTTCTTACCGAGTACAGTAACTTAAGACGTCCGCTTAATTTACATATTTCTATTGTATCCAGAGGAGTTTCCATAAAATTTAACAACACCCGACTTCACGTGTCCTGTGAGAGCCCAAGATGCTACTTTACGAGCCTTCTCAAGACCGAGTTAAGGTTATGGCTATAATTCAGTTTTATGAAACCCCTTTCAGGTAACAAAGTGTATAATATTCCGAAAGTTCTCACATAACTCATAAAATAACTAGTCAATAGAATATGTCGGTCCAAAAACTAAAGAGCAGAAAGTAGTACTTAGCAAGCTTATGAGATAATAGGTTATTTTGTAAGGTGCAGCGGGGCAAATCCTGACTGAGGGGCAATTGTTACTGATCCATTTTTTCCATTATTACATTAAGTTGAGTTTCACGTGTATTCACTTAACACGCGCGTCATACATAACCAGTGGATACTCAAATTAATAATACAAACATTTTAAAACATGGAAAAAATGGACAGTTGTATTTGCCCCCCCCGTCGAAATTGACCCGCTGTGCCATACAGAAAATTACTACAACATACTAACTTTTACACTACAAAACAGTATGTTGGTAGACTGAGAAACCATTCAAAACTAATCAGTTCATGTGACAGGATGTTGGGATATTTGATACTTACATACTTATTTAGAAATTGTAATGAATATATACTATCTGTATGAAACACAAAAATACGTTTGTGAAACAAATAAGCAGTCTACAATTCCAAAGGTGTTACTTGCGCGTTGCCGAAACTGACACAACGCACCCACGTTGAGCTCTGGTGCCCTTAGTCAACAGCAGGAAGACTCGTAACTGCTTTAATAAGGCAACAATTTTATATATTTTTAATAACTAAGAAGCTTATCTTGCTTTGAAAGGAGCTGCAAGTATAACATGTACGAATTTTATTTTATTCGTCAGCGCATTACGAGATGTTATAGAAATTCTTAACACAGCTTTACGACTTCAATAACGAACTTTACGGCGTTATATATTATATTGAAAACACTCCTGGCATATCAGCTGCTTTCATTATATTCTTATAGAAATTGTAAATGCTTGTTTACAGAAAAATATATATTTGATCTGCGTAATTTAATTTACATGTAAATAAGACACATTACAAAACGCTAAAAGGGGAGAGAGGAGGTGCAAGTTGGAACCATTATGAAATTTATGAATCACCATGAACCATTTTGAATCATTATGAATAATTATGAATATTATAATTAGAAAATACCAGCCAGTTCTTCAATCACTTACCAATTGAATTCAATAAACCAAGTTGAATTCAGAATTTTGACAGAAATACCCATTTGCAACTTATTGATAGATAGATACCTACGTATGTTATTTTACTTTTGCAATAAATTGGTTTCGGCACACAGATAGAGAACTAATTCTATCAAAATCAAAAGTTATTCAACGTTAAACAAACTTATTTACTAACTTCACGTGTATCAGACGCAAGAAACGCGAACAAGATTCTGCACAAACCCCAAACTTCGTAACTAAAGCGACATGACTCCATAACGGTATAAAGAAATACCTTTAACCATTTTAGTTTGAAACTATATGCCAGAAAGGGGATGTGGTAGTCATAAACCGGCGTTACGGCGGCGCAGGGTGCCGCTGTCATAAAGCGAACAAGCCTTCCCTGCCTGGTGGCTTCAAGAAAACTTCAATTGAATTGAAACGCTGCGCTCACTGTTTTCAGTAGCTAAGTGAATTGCATCCGAATTAACTTCACTGTACACGCTGCTGCAAAGTTTACTATGAAATCTATAAAGAGATTAAATAACTTTAGGAATCTGTTAGCTTTCTTCGAAGTTCTATATTTGCCTACAAGTTGCATGTGCTCTCATTTCGTTTCAAAGAGAATTGTTAACAAAATATATACCAATATAACTTCTTTATTCAGACACAAGTCCATGATTGTTGTTAGTTAAGTTCTTAAAAACTATGTTATTTTAACCAATTACAATTCATAATTCTTATCTAATTGATTAATTTAAGTATTAAATATCCCCACTATGGGGGTTTATTAGTGCGGACATCCAATGTCTTTGCAAAAGACTATCTGGCCTGTCCGCATGCATGCTTAGAATGCTGTTGGGACTACCCTGTATTCTGCTTCTGATGGACATGACTTTTTTACGCATTACGGCATGGAAGTCGCCGAGCGACGAGCGAGCGACGAGCGACGAGCGAGCGAGAGCGGCGTGTGTCGAGTATTAAGGGTGTAGTGTAGGTTTACAGAGCGAAAGTTTTTTCGAGTTTAACATGCAATTTTCTTAATCCATACTAATATGAATATTAATAATATTATAAGTGGGAAAGTGTGTGTGTCTGCTTGTTTGTCCGTCTTTCAAAACGGAGCTACGAATTGACGTGATTTTTTTAAGTGGATATACTTTTTGTCTCTTTCTAACGCGAGCGAAGCCGCGGGCAAAAGCTAGTATTTTATATTTCCTATTCAGCTCGCTGTGTAATTGTGTGGATGTGGACGTATTGCAAAATACATAAGAGAGAGAGAGTATTGCAAGTAACAATGAGGCCATTCAATTTATGGCCTATTTTCAGCAAGCTTTTATTTATTTATTATTTGTCTAAATATTGTTATCCAATAACATACGAAAAATAAATCAATCATGCACCTCAGAAGCTAGGTAAGCTAGGTAAGAAGGTTCATGCTAAAGACTAGATTACCTTTATATTATATCGGAAAAGAATATCAATCACTTGTCCCAAACCAAATGTTTCTAAGACAAATGTTTTGTTTTAATTTTAAAACACTTTATCTTACATCTCAATCTTGGTAACCATCGTACTATTATTATTTGTTACAAGATATCTAACTCTATCCCTGTTTAATAAAGTCCCAATTGAAGGTATATAAGACGTGTAGAGTTGTGATGGGACCACAGGCAGGTACGAATCGGCCGACATTCCATCGCTTTGTTGTATACGCGCTACCCACGTGTTTCCGGATGCAACTGAACCGTTTAGAGAAGTCCGTTGACTTGAATCCGATTGGGTGTTAATATTTAATGTCATTGCGATTTGCATAAGAAAAGGTATTTATGACGGTGCTTTCTATTCCAAATAAGTATGTTTGAGTGGAACTGGAAACCTTAGGTTGGAATGAACTTAGTCGTATTACTCTCAAATCTAAATTTATGTAATAAAGTAGGTGTACCTAATTAAATTATGCATTCCATATCATAAAATTACTTAGTGGCGCTCTTATTGTTGTTGTTGTTTAGGAAAATAAGGAGCGTTGAAGGACCTATGGGAAGCTATGTAAGCTAGACGAACTATTGTAACATAAAATAAACAAGAAAAATAAAATTATGGTAATTGATGACTGTCAACTTACTTGATTGTTGTCTTGGTAGTTTACGGGGCGGCCACCCCTATGAATATTTATTTGGTTCTCACTTCTCTGTGCACACTCGCGAATTGTTATTTATTAATTAATGATCACTTTATTTATTAAAATATACTGCGGAAGTTTTTTCACATTGATATCGAATGTATCACTTTTAGCGGATTGACGTATTTACTTATATTTTTTAAGAAGGTCGGCAAAAAGGCGGGTGACATGGCAAATACCTATAGTAAGGAAGAGCGAGCGGGAAGGACGATATGAATGATAATGAATGGAATAGGCGCGAACAAGGAGAATTATATCTATAAGACTGAAGAGTAAATGACATAGATAAGTCTTAATAATTTTGGAGGTACGAATAAGTAGATGATGAATTCAAATGATCAGCAATGATGCCATAAACAATTAGAAGAATATAATGATGTCAAGAGACCTGGAGGTTCCTTGTAGCACGCCCACCGAGTGGTGGGTAGGACATGATTTATTTGTAACAATGCTGCGGGGGCTCGATTATTGTAACGCTTCAAAATGATGAAGTAATGGAGGTGTTTACTAATTAATATTCTTTATTGTTACAGGTACGGTAATGCCAGCTTTATATGAAGTCAAGTATTTTTTTTAACACCTACCAAGGATTAATTTAGGTACTTACTATTTGTTGATTAATATGCAACAACTAGTTGTAGGCAGAAAATAAATATGCTGCTTGCTGCCTCTACTAATTTTAGTCTTGGAGTTATATTTTCCTTAGCCCTGAGTTCCTATAAACAGAAAAGAAAACAAGTAGAATTTTGAACTACAATGGGTTAAAAAAAAAAAGAAAAATTCAACAGATCATGAGTATAATAATACTCCACAATTAATGTCTCTGTTATGATAAGATTAGGTATTTATGAAGAAAAGCATCACATCAGTGTCTCGTGCTCTGAAAGGGGGGAGGGGGTTCATAATTAAATAACTATAATGTTATCTAGTAATGTTTTAAAAGAGTACTAAGATTTTTTTTAATATACAACATACTCGTGTATTTTACTTTCCTCGTATTATAATTCACTTTTATGTCTATTTAAAGGTAGTATCGATGTCATAATCATTATAATCGTTACAAACAAAATCCTGTACCTATTGTCCGAAACAGATATAACTATGAAAGTCTGATATTGTTTGAAGCGAGATTTCTAACATACAAATAGTTCAAAAATATCAAAGCTGTTGTAAAGTTTATTGCGTTATTCATAAAGTTTCCCAACCATAGTACAAATACTGCAAATTTTTTTTTAATCATTCTCTATAAAAAGATAATTTTAGGTAAAAATGCCAAGGCAATGTTAAATTTAAGCTACATCTTCGACACGCAATGCATCTGAGAAACCTGATAGATTGTCATAGAACAATTTCTATAAATGTATTCTTTCCCAATAGGTAATTTATAATGATATTATATCCCATTTCAACTAGTAATTCTGATCGGCTCCATATTCTATTTCAAGTTAGAACAGATCTTGGCGAACATATCCGATTGAAGGCATCCCACGCATTGCTGTGCTTTGTAGACCGTTTCAAGCAGCCCGTTAATGAAAAGCCCTTTGGATCGGAACATTACAATGTATTCAATGTTTGGGGGCATGCACCCGTAAATGCGACCGTCGCTGGCAGGAGTTCGCTTGTTTAGTCTAAAGCAAAGTCTTCGCTTAGTAAATAATAAGTTAGAGAGCTGGGGTTGGCTTTCGCGGAGTTGTGTTTACGCGGCCCCGCGTGTTGACAGTGCGCCGTTGCCACTGACGCCGGCTGCTTCTGCGCGGACCGACAACTTTTACCCTTTACTTTACTTGTTTATCAATCGCTAACAGCGGCAAATGGACTGAAAGTTGTTTAAAATTATGCAACGTTCACATTGAAATATTTTAAATATAACTTATATAGGTAATTTTATAAAGGAAAGTCGATTTGAACTGCTTTTAACTTTTAAGCTATCAAGATCGAAGTGAAGGCTCATGGAAGTAATAAATACCTACTCGCGAGCTTTACAGGGCTTCTATACAGTGTTTAGGTACCTAGGTAGGTATTCCTGTTCGCAGCTTCAGAGTCAGATCAGTACTACTGTAGCAGTAATGTAGGACTTAATGCCTACTGATACATCATCATCCTCCTGGCGTTATCCCGGCATTTGCCACGGCTCATGGGAGCCTGGGGTCTGCTTTGACAACTAATCCCAAGATTTGGCTTAGGCACTAGTTTTTACGAAAGCGACTGCTATCTGACCTTCCAACATGAAGGGTAAATTATACCTTGTTGGAATTAGTCCGGTTTCCTCACACACACACACCGGCACAAATATATATATATATTAAATAAAACCGGCCAAGAGCGTGTCGGGCCACGCTCAGTGTAGGGTTTCGTAGTTTTCCGTATTTTTCTCAAAAACTACTGAACCTATCAGGTACAAACAAATTTTCCTAGAAAGTCTTTATAAAGTTCTACTTTTGTGATTTTTTTCATATTTTTCAAACATATGGTTCAAAAGTTAGAGGATTGATATACATATTGGTACCAAATTTCAGCTTTCTAGTGCTAACGGTCACTGAGATTATCCGCGGACGGACGGACGGACAGACAGACATGGCGAAACTATAAGGGTTTCTAGTTGACTACGGAACCCTAAAAAGTGAATCGATGTATGACACTACTTCATATAAAACTGGATATCGAAATATATCCACCAAAAACGAAACGAAATATGATCCCTAAATACAGTGGTAAATTGAGAATGGCATATATGGCACATTTCAGATGAATCGGAATTGTAAGAGCAATCTCATTGACATGTTTGTAAAAGCCTTTCCAGTGCAAGGCCTCCTCAAATACCGACAACAATATTCGAACGTGAAGCGCGGGATTGGATTACCATATTTTACAGTGGAAAATAGCAATATATGTTACTGTTAGGGTTACAATATAACATGCACAATGGGAAATATAACAAAGTATAAACTAAAATACTACATATCAAGGAATCGTTTGTATATTATTACGACATAGGTTCACTTCAGAACAGTTTTATACTAAGATTGAAACGTTGGATTTTTACTTATTCAATGAAAATATCGTTTGTGATACTTATACATAGTAGGATACCTATCAGTGGCGGCTGGTGAAAATTTCTGCTTGGCAACACTAAGCACAAAAGAAACCTACCTTAATATTTGTTACTTTACTATAGTAATCAATTTTAGGCAAGCCGGTGGGAATCGGCCTGTATGAACCAGCCGCTGCTGATACCTATACCGCCTAAGTTTTATATCCCTAGGTCAATATTCAAGCTACAATTAATTTGCAACACCTGTTATGCAACACATGCATGTTACTTTTATAAAATACAAAACCATGACTAGCTTGCGACAAAAAAAAAGTTGTTTTAACATTTTTGTAAAAATATTTCAACTCGTATTTTTATATCGAGGCCTGTGGCGTGGCATTTCTAAAACTAACAATCACTTCCATTCTGACTATGTGTGGATTTTTTAAATTTATTTTTTATTTTTTTTAACTTATACATAGGGTGTCAAATAATCTTTCATATGTTGAATCGAATCATCACTTGAATGAAATAAAAAGTCTTTCAGAAGTTACATGTGTTGTGTGTGTGTTGTGTATTGACCGCGGCATCATTGTTGCTCACAACCTTCTAGATGTATGAAAATAGATACCTAAGTGGCGCGCTGATCGATCATATCGATATGAGTAACGTGACAGTCACCCGATAGGTATAAAAGCCAATGAATTTGGCACCTACATTTGTAAGGAACTTGTTCGGAATTTTAAGTAAGTATGGCACTATTAAATAATTTGTTGTTCGACCTACTTTTAACAACAATAATTACCAAATCTGCCTGAAAAGTTTAGGCATATACAGAGTGGGGCCTGTAACAAAGGCAAAGAATTGAACTCTAGGCTATTCTCCTTATACTGATCAACATTTGTTCGGCGACTTTTAAAAATAACTTGTATTCTGATTTTTATCACCCTTGAAAGTTTTTTCTAAGAGGTAATGTATTGCGAATTCTGTTAAGTCTAAAGTGTGACAGACAACGTCAATGACAACAATAATGGCGTACATTGAAGCTATGAAGCTAATATTTATTTTGTATGAAAAATTAAAAATTTAAAGACTTCCTAATTTTTAAAAGTCACTGAACAAATGTTGATCAGTATAAGGAGAATAGCCTACAGTTCAATTCTTCGCCTTTGTTACAGGCCCCACTCTGTATACAAATTACATAATAATATTATACTGGTACTAAAATTAGGATAAGTTGTTTTAGTGTTTCTTGACGCCCCCTCTGTATACTAAAACACATTATTGTAACCTTTTAGGTTAACTGACTAACCAAAATGTCAGTTCCCTAATGTTTAATGCCACTTGAAAATAGAGTGTGTACCGAAGCAAGTACAAACTACAAAGGGTAGAGGTGAGACGTGTGCAATCACTCTCGGACACAGCATCGGCATTAGTTGACACATTCCGCAGCTAGGCAGCGGCAGTGAGCCCACTTGCACCTCAAAGCGTTCCGTCACCAAGCCAATAACCATTAAGAGGAAAGGGGACGACCGCCCCAAAACCGGTTTTTCATACAAACGTAGTCCTCATTTTCCTCCTTAGATATTTTAATTATAAGAAATAGTTTTGTACAATTTGATGTTACACCGCACTACGTTTGTTTTTTTTGTGCGAAGAATGGCATTTATGCAAATTATTAAATGCTTGTAAGTCTCATATAATTCAAAAATATAACATCTAAAAGTCAAAAAATAATAATAATAATATGTCAACTTGTTTAGTAAAAGTTTGCGTGATGTAAATATCGAACTATGTTCGTATGGAAGGTGGATCGTTCTCTATTCTCTTAAAATGTGAACAACAGTGAAGAGCTACTAGTTCAGTGTCCTGATACCCGATTTTCGGTGTCGTCGATTTCCACCTCCGTAATGGAATCTTGTGTGGGTTCTACTGAATTTACCTACTTAGAAATACAAATTATAGGAGTTAGTAATTTGGATATTTATCATTAACAATTAGGTAGTATTTGATTTTATTTAAATATTTCCGATATTTACGCTCCGAAATAAGAGACCATCGGAGTGATAACTTCGATAAGAATAGCATTTCCCACGTGTATAGATAATTGAAAATAAGTTATAGTAAATAATAGTTTTTCGGAAATACGAAAGCTAATTTTTGAAACCTTAACATCATAATAAAAGTATATAAGTACCTGTACCTACCTTAGCCCCCTTTAAGAGGATACGGTGGAAAGGAGCCCCCCTTTCAACTTGGGAATTTTAGTTAAATATACAAGTGTTATTAACTAAATTTATCGAAAAAAAAATTGTCCATTAAGAACAACTCAGTCAAAAGATATTTCAAAAAAATCTTTAAAATCGAGGTTCCGCTCTCGACTCTTTCCTCCTTCAAAACTTAATCAATCGGAACGAAATTTGAGAATCTGAATAACAATGAAATAATCTATGTCGGACCGTTTAGCTTTTTTGGTTAATTGTTACCAATCTTGAGTATCACACCTTTTTTTGCGCCACAATGAAAAAGGCCGTTTTTGGAAATTTTTGATTGGCTCTAGAGTCTTTAGAAAGCAGAATAACAAAAAAATCAAAACGGTCCGACACAGATAAAAATAATAACAATCTGTAAAACACTGATTTAAACTTTCACGATTATTACACATCATTATTTTTAAAATCGGGACTTAATCGCGTATAACTACATATTAAATTGACCTCCAACGTTTCAAGGACGGCGTTGTCCCCGTGGTCTCGGAGAAGACTGGCTTGAAATGACATCAACACCTTCTGACAGCCGCGCGAGTTTTTCGAACTACCCGCACTTGGTTTCGGCTTACACTTATTAATGACAGGATTCCATGTGGATGAGATCCTAAACCCTTCGTCCCGATTGAAATTGCGATGTTTTTTGATTTCAATGGCTTCACGCACTTTTCTACTGTAGAAATGGCGTTCCGTGGAAAGGACTTTAGGGTCATGTAACATCCCTAGTGCGCAAACAGTTCAAGTTGATAATCAAAACCAAGTGCGGGTAGTTCGAAAAACTCGCGCGGCTGTCAGAAGGTGTTGATGTCATTTCAAGCCAGTCTTCTCCGAGACCACGGGGACAACGCCGTCCTTGAAACGTTGGAGGTCAGTTTAATATGTAGTTATACGCGATTAAGTCCCGATTTTAAAAATAATGATGAATAACAATCTGTGTTGAAAAAATCATTGCTCTATCTTCAAAAACCAGGGAGGAAATAGTCGAGAGCGTTTGTATGGAGAATTGACCCCTACCGTATCGTCTTAAGTGTGTAAACATGTGCCACAATTATATGCCCATATGGAGATTGTATTGCGCTCTAGTTAATACCTAATATTTATATCCAAAATATGGAAAATATTGCGATTAGTTAATTTAAACCGCGGACTGTTCTGTAGTACTTACCCTATTCAAAATAATACGTACCTAAAATACCTAGGTATTATGACAAAATATTCAAACCATCTGTCGGTTACATTAATTGTATACCGAAAATAGGTAATTCGATCTATACACTTAGGTAAGTAATTAAAAAATATGTGGACCTTAAGTTGATTTAGATAAAATAAAGAACACAGTTAGGTACATATATCTATACTAAGATAAAAGAACTTTAAAACTTTATTTTCCCCAAGACTACACTATCGCTGCGGAAAGCCATGCGGGTGCCCAGCCCAAGTGCAACCAATGCACTTTCAACTTTTTTTTACACACGTAAAAACATTAAGACGTCTTAATTTCTTTGGCAACGCTAAAAGGACTTTTCCAGTTGCAGTCGTAATTCCAAGAATTGGTCTACTTCTAAGAAGCGATTGGTATATTTTAACCTTCGTAACCCAGATTACCTCCTTGGACTTATTGTGATTTGCGAAATGTATACCGAAATAAATTCTGTGAAAATTATGTAAAAATAATCTAGGTACTTGGAATAAAGTTTCACCCATGTTCGAATCACCCGTCTGTCTTTTTTGTTACCGATAAACAAAATTAGTCCTTTTTTAACTCAGTGATTGGTAATACTATACGATCGTATGTATATCTATTTTTCAATAATGATGCGAATTTCGGTGTAGTTAATTTTAATATCGCCCAGAAAACTCTAAATAAGTTGTCAATTAAAGACAATGAAATGACCCAAACAATCCCGGCTTGCATCAGTAGGTAGCTATGTCGTGTCCAATGTATTTAAGTTGACACTAGGCGTCAATCACACAGAGCAGCTGAATAGCTATTGTGTGGTCTGCAACTAACTCTAGCGGACCACACGACACACGATGTCTAATGAGTCTTGGCTTACGAGCTTCTAATTATTCTGGGGTTCTGAGAACGTCTCCTTAAGGCACACGAGTAGTGTAATATTGGTGCACCTGGATCAAAGAAGATCCAGGTGCCACCAATATTACACATTAGAATACTAATTTTAATCGATCGATCATTCAAATAATTACTCATTTTGTGTCCATTCAAGAAGTCACCTTTTCAAGTAGCGAGGTAGCAGGATGTTAGTAAGTTCTGATTTATCAGATTCAATTCTAAAAGTAACACTCAAACATTCAAATTTGTAACCAAGTCTATACGAACCATTTATCTTTTCTGATTACTCATACCAATACTCGAAAACCAGTAGGTATAATATATGGTGTCCATGTCGGTATATGATATTGAATAAATAAGAACTTCATCGATGTCTTCCACATTGTTGTCCATTTTTAATTGATTATTTATTTGCAAATTGTTTCGAGTGACTTTAGGTTTGATATTTATGATGGTACTAAAATTACTTATTACCTATATTATTTTGTTTTATAGATCATCATAATTTTAAAATAATAACACAGGTATTCATGATTATATTTTATTTTGTAAAAAAAACATTATTTTCTATACACCACTTATTCATGCATGATACATTTTTAAAAGCGCAGACATTAGCATGATATATACAATTTTGAATATCACATTTATTTGAATATTTTTCGCATAAAGTCTTTAAATTGGGGCAGTCAAAATGTTCTAAATTATAAACATTATCACTGTCTGTTATTTCTTTCACCCACTGCACTTTTTCATAACCTTTTGTATAAATGTGTTTATCTTTACAGTAATCAACAATCAAATTCTTATAATTAAAATATGATACATAGCCTTCATTCCATAATATTCCTTTGTATTTTTCCACCCAAGAGACTTGTGAACGTTCTTTCTTTGTTAAGGTATAGAATGGATGGGGAGGGCTGATCAGAAACACAAGAAAACTTTTTTGAGAAATAATCGCTTCTTTTGGTATAAATTGATTATTTTCATTTTTAAATCCTTGAACATCCAAAATCACATTCATGATAATTTCCTTACTATATTACTCAAAGGTTTATACTCGACAAGCCGATCGTTTATATATAAACAATAGGCTATAATATAATTAAACAATAGGCTGTCGTTTTATCAGGTATGTCTTCTGAGGACTCGATTTCTATTCGAACGTCAACTGGGCCAGTTTTTAATGAATCGTTCTGCCTTGAGCAGTCTATTACAAATAAAGGAGTTTTTTTTAATGTGTTCAGATTAAGCAGAGGATCGACACCGACCCCATAATACGACTGACGAAAGTTAGCATACATTTCGTATAATATACTAAATTTGTCTTCGCTAAATTTTAAATTAAGAGGATCGTATGGAAAGTACTGTGAATTTAAAAATAATTTGACGTTAGTTATATTGCAGTGATCAAATATAGTAGAATTTTTTAGTTTGTTTAGTTTTCTATCAGTCTGTAATGCTAATATAACATATCTAGGCTTTTCTAACTGGGAAGCGGTTTTTACTGACCATGCATGTTTTGTTGTTTTAGGTAAAAGTGGATATTCATACAAATCCCAATTCCGGAATGCTAGTTGTATAGATCGATCTTTCTCTAAGCACTTTAGTAGTGGCAATCTATTACGGTCAGAAACTCTAACATGTGGTACCCGCCATTGGATTTTATGGATATCAATTTGAACTTGATCATTTTCTTCAAGTACAACACTATTTAAAACTGAATTACTTCTGTTTAGTACAAGTTCATGCCTACAGTTGACTAAAATCTTATTATAATCTTCCGCGAAGCCAAGCACTTTATTCAGAGGTATTATAATGGAAAAATGACCTTGCTTTAGAATACTCCCGCTTAGATCCCAACCCCACAATGCAGCGTTCTTACTTTCTCCTTCATTCATTGAAATAAGAGATTTCATCGTTGTAGTAATCCCGCAATTTTTATTCCGGTCAATTTCAATCCCATTTAGTTCGTAACTTATATCTTTGAACAAAAATAATATGGGGTTATTTGTAAAATTTACATCTTTTGTTATTTTTTCCCAGCAGCATCTACTCGCCATACACTTGCATACCCTTCAATGTAAATGGAGCTTGCAGATGGTAATACATACACATCTTGTTGATTTATAGGTATCCTGATTTCGTCATTTTCCTTAAAGCTATGATTGTAGGGATTGTATGAATGGATGGTATAGCTTTCAATTGAATTATCTTGTTGTGGAATATCTGTGATATGCAACATCTTATTATAAGTATTTTATTTTATTTTAAACCCAAGAGAACGAAGAAATAACTTATTGCTCTTAGTAATTCTCTTGCTAGAATTTAATCGACTTGCTCCTTTGAAGACTGGGAGTTGAATATTCGATGGTATTCTTGTAATTCCGCTTTTATTGAAAACATACATAATGTATCACTTGATTTTGTAAGGTAAAATTATGTAAACGTATGCTTAACACCCGATTCTAGACACTGTTCGAGGTTGAATGTGATACGGTAGAAGATATCGTTTATTATAATATTGTTGTATTATGTTTTTGGTCTTATTAAACACATAAGTTTACTTATTTAATATTATTTCTGCCAGAATGAATTCAGAAATTTTAAACATAAATGCCCACAGTTAAATAAATGATTTTTTTGTATATTATCGTAATTATAGCGTATATTAGCTCCCATATATTTTATGAATTCCTTTGGAGGTTTTAAATTTCCGTAACTATCAAAATATTCAATATAATTTTTATTTTTTCCATAGGCTACCCAGTGAGTACCGTTATTTTCAGATGAATCTAAATTAATAACACCACATTCCATCGGTAATGGTTTTGGTGGTAATTCATCTCTCATGAATACACCACGAAAGTAAGGAATACTTTTCGAATGTTTTATTATATCGATATTACTCAATGCTCTATTGGGTAGCCTGCCATCTAGTTTTTTTTATTTGTAACATAAATTCCTAGTCCACCCTTGTAGGGTTTAAGATGCACTCCTTTTCCAATACATTTACCCTCCATTTTCATATTATGTCTCTTTAATTTAGCTAGTTGTCGTTTTGCTGATTTATAATGGTTAATAGCTTTTCTTATTCCCGCAACACCTCCTGCTAAACTTCCTGTAGCCGATAATCCTGCTAAAATTGGAATCAATGGTAGAAATCCCCCGTTTTAGGTACTGGTATCACTCTGGGTAATTGTATAGGCAAGTCCGATGCTAATTCTTGAGCAGCAGCATACGCTAATTCCATTAGCATGTTCTTACATTTTGGCTTTAGATTACTGATATGTCTTTTAGTGTGTAAAACAAGATTATTAAAAGTTTTCTTTAAGCCAGCTCCAAATTTCTGATTGCTAAGTTTCTTCTTATTTTCGTTTTCAGAGTTATTTCTCGTGCGTTTCATTTTTTATGAAATAGATTTAAATGTTGGATATGTCTGTACTGGTCTCTATAGTGTAGAGTTTGAAATACAAATGAGTGTACAAAACAGTGAAAGTAAATTTAAACCCGATTACAAACGATTTGTCTTATCAATCCAACTATTTTCACTCGGTGGAAGGCCGAGCCACTTAACATATACTTTATTTCCTTTACGTTTTAACACTCTTTCAACAAGATAAACTTGAGGATGCAAAGTTTTCTGAATTTCTTGCGCATAGAATGCTCCTAAAATAGGCCTACGCTTGGCGTCTTCTAGATAATATGTAGTGGGGTTAGTATTTCGAACATTAGTTATCTTAAATATTTCTGTTGACCAATTAGGGGTAAATCGTTTCTCGAAACATCCTTTATACTTGCTAACTCTTACAAAATCTCCAATACGAAACCTTTTGCAAACCGGGTTTTTCTTTGTTAGTAAATTCTTAATGTATCTTTGTAATACAACTCCTTTATTACTACGATTGATCGTGATCGGCGCTCTTCCCACCGTCCTATGAAAAGTATGATTATATTCTGAAACTTTCTGGTCAAGAGTTCCATCGACCCATTTATAATTACCCTTCAGACTAAACTCCTTATACAGCTTAGCTTTAAGAGTTCTTATAAGTCTTTCAACTATCGATGCCTTTTTGGTGGAAAATGTAGAGTAATGATTAATATTATATTTTTGAACAACTTTTCTGAAATTACTATTATAAAATTCATTACCCCTGTCTGTTTGTAAATTGATTGGTTTACGTCCTCTTGATAATAATGTTTCAAACATTTTGGATACGGTTTCTTTAGTCTTACGTTTGAGTGGAAATGCCCAAGCGTATTTTGAGAAACAGTCAATAATCACTAATATGTACTTATAACTAGCATTTAGTTTTGAAAAAGTCTGCATATCTATTAAATCTGCTTGCCAGAGGTCATCAATATCTCTTAAAATGACGCTTCTTCGAGGAAAATTCACCCTTGCATTTTTATGAATTTCATTTACGACGTCCGCTTTGCTCATAATGTTTATTAATATTATATTCAAATTCTTTGTTAGAAATATTCTTTTCAACTTTTGTTACTCGATTCATTAAAACCGAAATGTTTTTATCTATATTCATCACCTTTTTCATACAGGCATCGATTTTGTTTATTATTTCTGTATTTATTGTATTAGATAATATATTTTCCTCCTTTATACTTAATACTTTATTAAATTCTGCTTTACAATTATAAATATCATTGTTATTTGTCATGTCTAAGACACGTTTATTTATTCACTGAGCATTAACATAATATTTCAATTTATTTTATTGCTTTACAATACCGGCTTCCTTTAATTCTTCAATAATTGATATAATTTCATTATCATGGTTGGTGTTTCCAGCGTCTTTGGATGCAATCAAAAGTTTAAGCCTTTCAATTAATTCATTTGGATCATCCCAATAAATATAATCTGTGTTACTTTTATAATGTTTTAATGCAGGTAAGTTACCACCTGTTTTAATGTTAGTGTCAAGTAATTGTGAAAAGAGAGGTTTGATAATACTGCAATATTTTATACCTTTGTCTCCTTTTAATTTTCCGTTTGGATCAAAATCTCGTTTATGTGCGTTTGTACGGGTTAACATTTCTTTGTATTCAGTTTTATCTTTTTCAGTAACAAGACTGAGATTGGGTTTGTTTCGCATCAATAGTTCTTTCAACCCTGCGGTTAATTCAAATTTTTTGTTGTCTATAGTAATAACATATTGTTTTTCAGTATCGGAAGTCTTATTTACCAAAGACAAGTATACATCAGAATTACCCATCATCAACTTTTTATTCGTGCTACGAATCCCGAATGGTATATTGATGTCCTCATATAAATCAATCATGTCTTCTTTTTTAGAGATAGAAGTGTATCATTATTTTGTTCTTGAGAAGTTTTATTACTAACATTAGAGTATTCATAATATTCTGAATGCTGATCAGGAGCAATTATCTCTTTGAAATTTTTGTATCCTATAGAATCATTTAAATTCTGAGATTTGTCACTCGTATCTGTACTTGTAGTCATGTTAATAGCTGGTTTAACAAAAGAACTTTGCATAACGAGGTTTTCTAATGGTTCAGTAATAGGTTTAAAAACTTTTTTTAAATTAATATTATTTTCATGTTCTTCATTATTTATCTTCTTTATTTTGTTTTTTATGTTATCTACTGCTTTGATAAGTTGATCTTTTAAATGTGTATCCATTTCAGCAGTCTTGACACCAACCTTTTAATACGAGCACTCAGTTTCAAGTGAGCCTTCGTCAACATTTAAAACATTAAATAATGGGAAATTTAAAAGTAAATAAATGTATCAAACCCCTGTCTATATCGTCCTTTATCTAGTGTACAATCTTTATTAATTAATAAAAAGCTAAAACAATCATCCCATATAATTGAACAAAGTTCTTTAAATTTTATCCAATCCATATCGGTGTTTACATGTTCATTGTATATATGTTTTAAGTTAGTATCATCTTGTTTAAAAACAATTAAGAGATTCACATTGTCTCTTAACAGTTGCTTCGGAATTTTGGAGTAAGTTTGCGATAAATAAAAACAATCAATTTGTCGATGTCTTCCCATAGCAAAGTAATTCCTAATGTTCACTTGATTTTCACATACAACATCATCGAAAATCATGATTGAATTGGTCATAGCATCATTTGGATGGATAACGTCTTTATTGTCATTAAATATTAAAAAGTTAGCATCTGGAATTTTCTCCATAATTAGTTGGAGGTAGCGATATTTTGGCTGAAAAGCGGTCTTTGAATACAAATAGATATTTTTAAACTTTAGACCATTTTCATGTAATAATAAATTTAATATTACATTAGTTTTACCACAGTTTGAAGGTCCACATATTATACAGCGGATTGTATTAGGTAATAATGTACTATGTCTTGTATTTTTATGCACATCATTTTCAACGATTATATTATTTACTTCCAGAGTTTGGGTATGCTTAATGAATTTCATTGTTATTATGAAAAAAATATGATATCTCAACGCTTTTTATAGGATATGTCTTAACATAAATAAAACAATTGATTAACAGAGTAAATAAATTTATTAAATTTCTGGAGATTATTACAGATAGGTACAAAAAAAAACAAACAAAAACAAATTTTAGTATCACATTATTATATAATTTAAAATATAGTCTTACAGTGCCCCCATGGTAATGTTTGTATATTGTCAGGCAATATCTGCCTTTTATCATCGTTGCAGTTTAAAACTACTTTATCAACTTGCTGTGAATATAAAACATGTTTGATTGATCGAATCATATTCATATTATGGGTATACACTTTTTTTGTTTGCAAAACTTTGTCAAAATGTTTAATTCTTAATTTATTCGTTATAGGTTTTGTGACACCATTTGCTTTCGTTATTGTCTTCTTTACATTTTTTAAACAGTACAGTTTTGCTCTTAATCCAATAAATTCAGTAATTACCGTACCACCAAATTCATCTTTAAATAAACCAGGTACTTTAGCATTTAGTTTAGGTATACCATAAGGGTTATTGTCGTCATAATTACTAGTATCATATTTTGATATGTTTTTATTTAGATCATTGTAAAAGTCATCAGTAATAATGTTATAAAGAAGGCTATCAGTATCAGTATAACAGAGTTTCACGTTTTCTTTGTACGTTTTTTTAATGAAATTATAATGAAATTGATATAAATGTGTTTTTGCCAATTCTAAAACTGTAAATCCAATATAAATCGGGCGGTCTAAACAAATTTTTTCAGGACTTAATTGAACAGCCACAAAGTTTTCATTAAATATGGATACATTCTTTACATTAGGTTTTAATAATATTTTTTCTGCACCTAAGTGTTTGTTTGTTTTATTGTCATTGTCTTTCCATTTTATTGCTAATTGAACATGTAAATGTTTTCGCTTATTTTCAATTGTTTTTCCAAATATAGCATTATTTAATAGTTTAAAAAAGTCTTTTTCAAATGAAGTAGAAGCTTCTTGTCGTAATCGAGTATTTAGATCAATATATTTTTGTAGGAAGTTAGACTGTCTAAAACGTAGAATGCGATGTATTTTCTGTAACACTAACCCGTTCTTTAAACATTCCTTCAAATGTACGAAATGAATGATATAGTTGTATTTGTCATATAAATTTGCAATTAACTTTTCTGACTTCCCACCTGGGGGAACAAACCTTTCAGGTGCAAAAGGCAAATCGGCATGCAGATCGTGTAAATGATCAGGATAACTCATGTCAACTTCTAAAATGTATCCATGTTCACCGTTTTCTGGTATAGTCAGTATGTCAAAATTTCTAACCCGATCTAAAGTTAAAAACTCAAAGTCTGATACAGGTAATTTTTGTCTCATAGCATAACCATAGAGATTGTTACAATCCAGATACATCAAATATGAGGTGGGTCTAGAAGTATCAAAATCAGGGGTGTATTTATTGTTTGCTTTTGAATTCCGAAGAGAACACTGGGCTAATCCACCACGTATCCCTCTTTCTATCATCTGATATACTTCTAAGTCGTGTATTAACTGTAATTTTACGTCTGTAAACAAAAGCATAGCATCCCAACTTAAATTAGGTGCAGATACATAATAGGCTGGGTCTAGATTATAATGCTTCAAACTTGTATTTCTAAAATGTTCAAACACATCGCTTAACAACAAGACGTCACATTTTAAGTATAAATCAGTATATTCCCCTAAAGTCATTATATTAAAAGCTGACCACACAGTTTCGGCATGATTATAATCAATATCTGAGATGTGTTTAGATTTTAGAGTATTATAAAACATTTCTTTTGTCGGTAGTTTATTGTCTTCATATTTCAACCAGGAATCAATGTAATCATAGGGGTAAACACCTTTACGTGTTAATAACTGAAAGTGGTGGGTATCAGTAAATTCTTTAGACAAGTTAACAAAATCCTCTTTATTCAAACTTTTGGTTAACTCAAATAAACTGGAACTAAGAAATTGAAAAGAATCGATAAACTTTATTTCAATTGGTTTGGCGCTCGATTTGTTAGTAGAATATATAGTTTTTGTTATGCTTGAATATTTTTCCTTGGACTGTGGCATTATTTTGATAGACCCGGGGTACTTTGCAAGTTCTTCTATAAATAAATGACTATCATACCCCGTCAAATTATGTAAGACAACTGGTATAAAGGAACAGATTCTGTATTTCAAATTGCAAAGTGAATGAGCTGCACCTCTGTACTCTGATGTAATGTGATCGTGATCACGGACTTTGTCACCAAATAAAAACTGCTTACAAATATGACAGTGTGTAGCATTCTCATAATTACACTGTTCTTTATATGTTAATGGATTCATAGGATTATTTTTAATTAGTATGTTGTGAATTTCATGAATATCGTTTATTAACCATTCAACAAAAACTTTTACACAATCTTCACCTCTGTAAGAAACATATTTATTCAAACTTGCATCGTGCGAGCAGCATATGTAATAACCGAAACATGTCGGGACATGCTTTTTTAGGTTTTGCGTATTTTTACTACTGTCTGAATTACAATTAATTAACATACTTTCAAAATCAGCGTATATAATAAAATTGATTTTTTGTTTACGTTCGAAGTTCTTAAATTGAATGACAGTATTTTCATTAGGTAAAACTGTTACAATTTCGGAACAATGGTGTGTTTTAAATTTATTATCGCTTTTAAAAATTGCAAACATGAGTCACAGAAATGCATGTGGCCTCTATGTAAAGTTACTTGTCTTCTAACTAATCGTACCAGGTCTTTAATTAAACAGTAATGTCCTTTACCAACGACTTCAATATATAATAGATTAAAATGATTATTTTTCTTTGATTTGGATCTATATAGAGGACCTGTTACTGCATACTTATTATCCAATCCATATATACAAATGCTTATATCAGGGTTATTTTTTTCAAATAACTGTATATCGCTGACTGATAATGGGAATGACATTCCATCGATATTTAAAACATCTGAATAGTGCGGGTATGATTTAGTTCGACACACATTATTCTTTGCAGGATATAGACCAGCCAGTATACTCCATAAAAAGCAACAATTATCGTTGTTTTGAATATTAATGCAGCTTTTAGTATTTTTGACACTTGGGGGTAAAGGTATGTAAGTACCTCCTCGCATCGGACAATACTTGTTTACGTTAACTTCTAAATGACTTATTGCGACAAAAGACCAGCCTGATTCACGGTGCTCAAATTCTATAACTTTATTTTTTAAATGTTCAATCGTATTTTCAAACAGTTCATTGATATTTGTGTTTTCATAAATAACATCATATTTTGTATTGAATGACTTTAACTGTTGTTTGCCTGAATGAGGTAATGTAAAGTAAACGAAAAGCTCATAGTTTATTTTGATACTTTTATGTTCCCGTAATGACATTTCTACAACTTTCATAATGTTACTTTTGATATCACACAAAAACGTCTCAGGAGTTACGTATTCATTTTGTGTTGCATTCAGACGATAGGTGACTATTCTGTTTTTAAAGGCTGTTGCTATAATTTCAATATTATTCAAATCAGTTTTCAATATGCAATTCGATTTATGTAAATTAGTTCTCAAATGGGCATTGTATTCATTCTTAGGCAATTTAATTTGACATTTGTCACATTTCATTAAAATAGTTCTGGATAACGGACGGTTACGTGATCCCACTGTAAACAAAATAACACACTTTATAGATATCATTTTATTCCAAATTAGTACTACAATAGATATACATTTATAATTAATTAAAGTATGTATTATATAATACTTATATTCCATTTCATAACATAGGTAATGTAATTCAAAATGAATATGGGTAAAAAACATTATTAATAGATGTCAACAAATAAATGAGGGCTCACATCTGTTCTATTACTTTTACGTTGTGTTCAGGATAGTTGGATCCACGCATAGTTCAATCTATGCAATTGGTCCCATATTTTACAAAAAGGAATAATTCTATGTACGAAAAAGAAATAAATTCACTCTAACACGTTTGAACATTTAGTTAAAATTATTCACAGAACGTAAAAGGAATACCACAAATATCAGCTCGTTATTTATTAGTCATTTATTTATAATCCTCGTATTTTATTACAGATGCACTAATAAGTGTGGTAATAAGAGATATATACGATGGCTTAAATTGATCAATAATAATTGCTAACAAATGACGGCGCACATGTTCGGTATTCCTTTCGCGTTGCGTGAATAAAATTAGCCAAGTGTCTCCAAGCTTCAGTATTATCATCGGTTCGGTTTTTAATATTTACTACAGCATGACGCCATCGATTTACTGGTGTCACCTTTTCAATATCATCGCATTTATACACTTTGACCTCAACAAAGTGGGTGCCCTTTTATCAGGATTTGTCTGACGAGCAAAACCGTTCGCAAGTCGTCGTGAAATGTACGATAATAATTTACCCTCCCCTGCAGGTTGGTTCGCTTCTAATCCCTCGTCATCGCTATCGGCACCGAATAGTTCCGCTGCAGTGCCGTGCCGCGGCTTCACAGGAGCTATTCTGACCCTCTTGCTCGAGCTTGCTGACGATGTCGATGGCTTGGATTTTTTCTTTTTTCGACCGCGTCAGCCTTCGGTGGTAGCGGTGGCGGTGGTGGCAAATCTTCCTCAGTGGAGGATGAGAGATACGAATCGGTATGGGACGAACGTTTTGACCTGGAAATAAAAATAAGTTACTATTAAAATATTATTAATTTATAATCTGCGTTAGAATACTACGTAAAGGCTATTTTATGGTTTTGAGAACACACAACTATCTAATATTTATGTATACACCTACCTCTTGCTCGAGCTCGTCGATGTCGGCGGCTTGGATTTTTCTTTTTGTCGATCACGTCAACCTTCGGCGGTGGCGGCGGCGGTGCCGACGAATCTTCCTCCGTGGAGGATGAGAGATATAAATCTTCAGCGTGGGACGAGGGTTTTGACCTGGAAATAAAATAAATAATGTGCTATTAAAATAATTCATTTATAATTATAATTCTCCATTACTCTAACGTTGTTTTATTTGAATAATGATTAATTATTTTTACGAGTTTGTTACTTTGCGAATATAAATAAATAAATAATATAGGATATTCTTACTAAGTCCTACAGTAAGTTTGCGTTGCGAGTACTCGCATAATAACACATAGAAAACAACCATGACTCGGGAACAAATATATGTGTTCATCACACAAACCCTTACTGAGATTCGACCCAGAAGCCCCTGGCTTAGTAGCTAGTCACTAACCACTAGGTCAGATAAGTCGTCAAAATTATATAAGCAACATTACAATATACATTTATTCACACTTACATTGTATGATGATGATGTCCTTGTAGCTTCAGTAGAGAGAACAGTGGGTTTTCCTTGCTTCCTGTGTAGCGGAATGAATCAAGAGGATCGATCTGAGGAGCTTAAGTAGTGAAAATTCACGTGGAGCTAACGCAATACCTATATGAAATTTGTCAACGTGATTGAAAAACGCAACTCAGCACTTAGTCGGCGGAAACAATCATCGATTGCAAATCCCACAACGCAGCAAAATCAGATCACCGTGTATAATATAAAACAAATACGTGAAGGTACTTACCATATATTTTTTTTATTCATTAAATTCATTTTATGGTTTTAATCTTAGAAAAGCAGACAATGTCGCGATCGGAGCTAGTATATTTTATTTGCTTTAGTGCATTATTGCTAACATCGTAAATCCAATCGTATCTCAATACAATTTGATGTCATTTTTTTAAACGTTTGATTTTGAACTCTAATAACACAATAATTTCAGATATAAACCCCCGAAAATAAGTGAAAATATTATTTACTCTTATATATTCAACGCGATTAGTTAGTTCTACGGAAAATATGTCGGTAAGTATTTTTTTTAGAGTGAGTGTTTGTATTATTATTATAAAATAATTTCAAATTATAATGGTTACATTACTCATACGTAATTGATATAAAATAATAATTAAGTAAATACAATTTTTAATGTATGTGTCTGCTTAGCGCTAAGTCCACCTGTAGTCACCTACTTCGTTAATTTCATTGGATTTCTCTGTAACTAATGTTTTTTTTTTGTGTGCAATAAAATATTTTATTATTAATGTAACTTATTTCAAGTTTTCATTTAATTAAAAGTTAATACTCGTAGTTAACATTTAACTAATAACTTAATTATTAATTACAGGATACATCAGAACACCTATTCAACTTCGTTCCTTTGACATCATCCCAAACTCAAAGTCAGAGTGAACGGGAGTCAGGGTGAGACGTCTGTCCTTGGGGGTCAAGAGGAAGGCAACACCCGTTTACTCGTTTATCAAAAAACCACATCGGAATGGAGGTACAAAAGTCATCAAAATAGAAATTTACGACAGTAACAAATTGAATGAGAACTTTGAACATATATGTAAATGTAATGCCGAGCTGTGTGCCCAATATGTAGTGAAAAATACGTTATTAGACCAAGTTTACGAATTAACGCGTAGAGTAATTGACAAGATAGACGAAGGTTTGTCCTCAGATACGCCACATGGGTACACCATCGAATAAGGGTACAATTTAATGTGATTGTGTAATATGAACATAGTTCTTAAGTTAATAAACATTATAAAAGTACACGTAATTTCATTTAACTATATCCAACTTTTACCTCAATGTTAATTACCTAGAGTAGGTACATAAAACTATAAAATAATATCTTATTAAGAGAACAGTACCTAACTCATCAGTACGAAATCAAAATCATTACTCATATCGGGTAGACATTTCTATTTAGAGATTTCAGATTACATACCTCAATGTATACAAAAACTCGATTATAGTTATACGTGTTAATTACCTACTAATATTCTAAATATCCCCCTCTTAAATACATGACTTCCTTAATTGATGTAAAATTAGCACATATTTGAATAGGTAGGTAAACCGAGTCAACTAGATGTACCTAGTACAAGCATTCTCCTATCTCGCTAGTTCCATTGAATACATGACTTCTTGAATGGAGACGAAATTAATATTTGAATGATGATTTCTTGGATTGCTTTGAAAAGTATTCGAACGTGTAATATTTATTGCAGTTACATTTACCTACAATCTACAAGTATTCTGCTACCTCACTTCTTGAATATGAGACTTCTTAAATGAACGAAAAAATTTTAATGGTCGATCGATTCGAATTAGTACCTATTATAATGTGTAATATTGGTGGTAGCTAGATGTACCTACTAGCATTATAATACCTCACTACTTGAATACGTAACATCTTGAATGGATGCAAAATGAGTATTTGAATGATCGATCGATTCAAATTAGTATTCTAATGTGTAATATTGGTGGCACCTGGATCTTCTTTGATCCAGGTGCACCAATATTACACTACTCACACGGTATAGGTAAACGAGATGAAAAGATTCCCAGTAGTCGACCAAACGGGAGTTTAGAATAGACAATATGAGCGATAGATATTTAAAAAAAGTCCAAATAAAAAACTGGGAATGGAGTTTGATGCCTAATAACCATTCTCCTACAACTGAATGTGAATATTGGTGTGCAAAGGGGCAGGTGTATTTTTTATAAAGTCCCAACTGATAAAGCGTTTAACGAAAACCGCCTACGCTCCAAGTTTAGCAACTTAAGGTACTAAGTACCAAGTGGGTCATGTCTCATATACTTAGTGTGATACGGTAGCCCTGTAACTCCATCGTATCAGCCGCCGCAATCTGCACACGTCTCACCGCGTTACGTGTTTACGGTGCGAGTACTTCACAACATCGACGTGTGCTCGCTGCTAGAACAACGGTATTACAATACTTTAGATACTTACCTTATTATCGCGCTACAATTTATTAGTTTGTAACTTGTGGTATCAGCGATAAATTTAGATTAAAGCGACATAAACTTTCAGTTCTCGCATTACTTACGAGTATCTATCAGTTCGAGCTGATTCGATTATGAATTCCTTTAATAAACCAATAATAACGGTCGGATCTAAGATCGGCAATTTTCTGTTTTAAATCTGAAGCTGCCGAGCTCGTTTGCGATCCTCGATCCTGATTTATTTACCATCCTTGAAACCATTTTTCACTTCTTGGGAACGCTTTGAAGGTAATATATCTTAAAGATTACTTTGCCTAGAGCAGCACGCAAAAGCAAATAAAGCTCAATAGAAAGCTTAATAAAAAATTCGAACAATATAATTACAATTACATAAGTGCGTGCTTTTATTGTTGCTATATGCTCTTTATAAAATAAATATATTCGTATTTTATTTAAATAATGATTCGTGTATAAAACATGTTTTTTAAACACATACCACCCTCATATTGGCTCAGTAACACAAGCAACAAGTACCTCACCCTACGTCTAGTGTTCATGGACATACAGCGTCTGCTAAAATATAACAATACAATACCCATTCCCAAATGATTATATCAAGTTACGAATTAAAAACGGATAGAACCGTCACAAAAAGAACATTATTTATATGTAAGCAACATGCACTAAAATTAAATTTTAATAGAATAACTTAACAGTCACACATGAAAGCAGCGATAAATCACGCGACACGAAAATATATTGTAATACTAACGCCCACGCCAAGCAATTAGGTTGGGAAAATATAACTCTTCGCATTGTTGGGTCCCAATATATGTATACGTGTATAGGGTTACCAGGTGCCGATAATTTACTTGGCATATCGAAAATGTTGGTGTAGTTAGTTAGACTGGGACCTCCAATATTTAGATCTTTAGCATCGTTGATAACCAAAGCCCAGTTTGACAGGAGACACATTCGCTTTGGTGGCTCCCAATATATACGTGTAATGTGTATAGGGTTACCAGGTGCCGAGAATTTACTTGGCATTTCGAAAATGGTGCAGTTAGGCTGGGACCTCCAATAATTAGGTATTTGGCATCGTTAACCAAAACCTGGTTTGACGGGAGAGATAATTATTTTTTATTTTATTTATTTTTATTTGGATATGAAACAAACGGTCATACAAAAATATTTATACAGTTTCTTTTCTTAATCTAGACCTATAACTTCCATTTTTCTTTAACAAATATTTTTAAAAAGCACAATCAATACCTACTTAACATGTGTGAGATTTAGTTTTAGTAAACAGTCTTAGCAAAAATTGGTTTTACAAAAAATTCAGATACTTAATTACATATAACAAGAAACATACCACCCTCCATTACCATTATATAATTCGATATCGATAAAAAAGCATTATGTACGGCAGCATAAACAATAAATGATATCTTATCTTATCTTATCATCAATAGTAGCGGATGAAATAAGTAACTAAAAGTATCGGACATCCTGAATAACTTTTTGAAATATAGATGTATATGCTGATCGTGGTAAGAAGTATCATAATATGATACTCGCTACGCTCGCGGTCTAATATTGGGATATTTCGCTTGTTCGGATATCAATATGGACACGTGCGGTAAAACAACAACTTTGTCCCCTTGTAAAAAAATAGTTATTTGTTATACAAGGGGGCAAAGTTGTATTTTAACGCCGAGTGTGGAATTGAAAAACGAGCAAGTGAAAGGATTCTATAGTTGAACCACGAGCGAAGCGAGTGGTTCGAGAATAGAATCCTGAACTTGCGAGTTTTTTAATACACGAGAAGTAAAATACATTTGCACCCGAGTATAACACAAAACTTTTCCCCTCACTATAGCGAGGAAACTACAACGCAAAAAATGCGTTTATCACTGCTTCCATCAGTAGTTCCACAGGTGGTAAATCATCTTTATTACTAGATTCACCTACTTTTATCAATTTTAAAGCAGTTAATTTGACTTTATTCAATGTCAAATTACTTTACCCACTAGTGGATAAAATGCGTTTTTCCCCGCTGGTATTAAAGGACAAAACACGTGTTTCCGAGCTAGTGAGGGGAAAAGTAACTATTGTCTTTTCAGCGCTGGATGATGTGAGTCAGAAATTTTATTAAACAACATGGACTTTGTTAGTTTTGTAAAGCATTGGTAGCCCTTACACGTAATGAGTTCTTCTATCGCAGCCTCTCTCTTTGTTTAAACTCACTGGTTTCATAGTTAATTTTACTAGTTACCTACATGCAATATATTTACGTGTTTAGTGGCGCCAAGCCTCTTGGGAATCAGGGTTGTAGAAAGTCTATAGTATACATCTAAGTACTTATTTAGAAGGAGAACGGACTAGTCTATATCAAGTTTAACACCAAAAACTGGTTATTTAAATAATTTGTATTTCAACCCAATTTCCTCTTACACTTATATTCAGAAAGCATACAAACGAATGATAATAATGAGATTAAGGGCCAGTTGCATTAACCACATTTGACAGACACATCATCGTCACGCAGCAGACGACTATGGAACTACCCATACAATAAAATTTAACGAACGCTTTAACGGCTACAGACGGTTTGATGCAACCGGCCCTTAGTCTAAATGACTGATACATGAAACATTAATAGGTAAACTGTAAACGCAAATGAGTTCTAGGATAGTTCTAATTTATCGCTATAACATATCACTAAATGGTTGACGCCAGTGACGATTATTTATGAAATGGTATTCAATTGCGTTCAACCATTCGACAGGTCCGCACGCAATGCATAGGCAGTTAATCACCGACTTGGGCGATTGGTTCGCAGGCGCCCAGTTCGCCCACGCGTCTAGAGTGGCGCCAAATGCCAGATACCAGTCAAAGATACTGTATCATTAAATGCCGCGAGCTCCACGTTGCATTCTATGGGTACAGAGTTCAGATGGAATACGAGCGAGCCAATTATTAGACTCAGGTATTTAGTATTTAAGTAACCCGTGAGGAAATAACTTGACCAATAATGTGATTTTCATTCTAGATATTATGACTTTTGGAATTATTATAATGTTTTATTTTTAACTTCTGTATAGCAGAAACGTCTGCAATTGATGCCACTAGGCTTAGAATAAATTTAAAAGTGGAAAATCACCCAAGGCAGACATTTTCCACTTTGAAACTTATTATTATAATGTTATCAAACAATCCAATCTCAGTTGAAGGAAGAGCTTTTTAACAAAATGGCCTAAACAATCCGATAATCTGAAACGTGCCTGAATGCCTCTATGGTTGGAAAATCAGATGGAATATCCGAGAGCGGACCGTGAGTTTCTTAGAAACTTATGAGGTCAAGGATTCTTTGATGTGTAATAATGTTATTTCTTTGGATCTTCTACTTTTTTTTGGTAAATACCTACTTGATTCTTAAAGTAAGAGTTTTACAGAAACTTTATATTCCCTATAGTTATATTACCCATACTTCATATTATTTGGCTTTGGTTAACGTAAAGTAGATTAATTTATACTGTAATTTATCATTATGTAATAAATAAACTAAACTATTAATAGTACAAATAGTCAACCGCATCTTACATTTTTCATCAAATTCTCAGTTATCTTTTATTATGCAGTTGTACCTATAGTTAGAACTAAATAATGATGTTTCGAATTAGCTGGCCACCACAGTAGGATATTTCTCTCTGCGATTGAATTAATCATGTCAGTTTCGATTTGGAGCAGTTTTTCTTGCATACAGGGCTTATGTCGTAAAACAGCTTTTCTTTTTATAGTTTCTGAATTTCAGTCATTGTTGCTATTGTACGACTTCATTGAATAGCAATCAAATTAAGTACTTTATGAATTAATTTTGCTGAACTCTTATGTACTATCATACCGTATTCAAGTCGTTTTTATTAGTGTTAAATTGATTTTCATTACTTACCGTTAGGCAATTTGCCTGCCGGTTTACCTCCTCTGTATATATCATAAAAAAATTAAAATGTCTTAAATGCTCAAGTTTCATTAGTCGCTCAACGCCATGACATAATCAAATGTTTCCTATCGCCTAAAATGTATTGTGTTCGAGTACTTTTATGTGCCTATTCAGCTCAGTTAAATAAAGAAATGTACCGTTCTCAATGATTATGCTCGTATTCATGCAATCTAGATGAGAGACGCTTTAAATTGCAAAAAGGCGAGCCTCGCTTTTGAGAAAGCGATTTCTCGAAACGCTTTACAATACGCTCCCGAGCATTGTGTCAAGAACTGGGCGTTTCCTTCGAAACCTTCACAGTCTTTATTCTTGATATTTTTATCTTAAGGAATAAGAACATAAAATGAAGAATTGACGATGTGTATGTAGATTCTTACATAATAATACATAAGTTTCATAGATAAAAGCTCTATAAGTAAGTACAGCTCTAATTTTTATCAGTAATTAGAATTTATAACACTATTGATAATACATAAATAAAGAAATCCTCTATTTTTATGTGCAATATTTTAGGGCATTTTCGTCTAAATATATGAGTATTATAATTCCAGGACGAAAGTGTATTCGTAATTTAATGAAGATTTTAAGAGATATGTACCAAATGTGATCTATTATTTTCCGATTTCATCATAATATCAAAATAAATGTACGGCGGAAAACCCACAAGCCGCTTGTTTCCTGGCGTTGGCCACGCTGTAATGATTGATGATGAAAATCATAATTTCAAATCATACTTAAAGTCCATTGTGTTAAAAACGGAATACATTAAGGAATCGTATGGCGGAATGGCTTATCTCAGATGTGCTCAGGCTGGGTTGATTGCGGCGGGGAGTAATGACTTAATACAATGCTTTCACGGAAATTGTGCACCATTACTGGGCCACGACATGTCTTACCCCATCATTAAGGGTGTTGTGTTTGTTTACCTTTTATTTTTAGTCATGTGTATTTACACTGAAATAAAAAGAGTAGATATTATCTATCTCAGATTTATAAACGAAAATAATCTGATACTTATTGGAAAAGAGCAGTTTAAATTTAATCTCGTATGTCCAAAATCAAATAACGCATTGTACTATAGATGCATTAGATGCGCATACAATACTGCAATACGTCTTTGCTGCAAACGCCTTACCAGTTGAAATAAAGATGTTGGAGGGTAATAGATATAAGCTTAAGTTAAAAAATTAGTTGATAGAAAATGTTTTCTACAAACTCAATGAGTTTTTTCTGAAATATCCCGGATAATAATTATAAGTTAGCCAGTAAGATAATATAGTCAGTAGTTTTTAAGACTATTGTGTGCTCGAAATGGGCAACTGTTGATACTGTGTTTCCTGTATATCATACCATCTTATGTACACAGTTAACAATGAATAAACTTTACTTTACTTTACGTTAAAGATTGCCGCATGATACAGGTTTTGATATATGAAAGTTTTAAGTGTGTAAAAGGTTCAGTAGCGCCTAGTAATCAGCTAACCGTACTTTTTAAGTTGAGGGGCTGCAGAGGGCCGCCCATGAATATTAAATACATGTATCTACGCCACACCCCTCTAATGTATACTGCGAAACCTATTAAAATGTGTAATTTATGTCGTACTGGTATTAATGCATGTTCTTACGTACATTATGTTCGCGCCTAAAAAATTAGATTGCGCTCACATGACATACGTGTTCAATAACATGGGAGGGTTTTATTTGGAATTCAAATAAACGTATCTTTCGTGAAGTGCATGCGAAGATAAGTATCTCATTTGGTATGAGTTGATCAAATTACATTTTAAGTTATGTACTTACTTAAATTGGGAACGTTCTAGTGGCGAAGTGCAACTCCATAGGTACCTATTATATGTATAAATTATGTGTACCTAACCTAAAAAATAATTACGAACTAAAAATGTTGAAAAAGTTTAGTCACAAGAATAAGTACTCGGATTTATAAATTGTCATAATTTGTATTTTAGAATATTCATTGATTTTATACTCTTACTCTTGTTTCTAATTAACTTCTGTATACAAAAATATTTATAAGAAACATCATTATAATAATGATAGCTATTTTCATTTCTGTCTCTATAACGTGACCTTATTATTAACGTAGAACTGTAAAGTTTTTCAAGGCAGTAAATCAAGTTGAACACTATTCAACAGTCTATTTATGTCAGCTTAGAATTAACTCTGGACGGTTAGAAATTGTACCAAATAGTATAAAAGTTGCTGTCCCTAAAATATACTTTTAATTAGGTTTCTAGAAGAAAAGTTTCATTAACACTTCCCAGAATGTGTACCTACTGTAACTGTGAGCAGTCAAGTTAGAGTAACCTACCTATTAATGCACATGCTAGCATATTCACCCTCCTAAAGGAGTTTCGTAAGTACTGCGACTCATAAAAAGCTTATAAAATAAACTTGAACCATTTCGACCGTCTAGTGCCCTTAACTCGGCCAGCCATGTAATTTTATGTCAAAATATCATCATAAGCCAAGTGGAAGCCGGAATAAATAAATAAATGCTGTGGGTGCGTTAGGGTTTGTTTTTATGAAATCATTCAGAATATTCTGTGGAGTAAACTGTAGGTACTAATTGATTACAGGGCATTACACAAATTGTCTAAGTCTTATTTATAGTAAGCTCAATAAGGTTTATGTTGTGGGTATTTAGAAACAACGATGTTTAAATTTTAAACTATAAGTAATACATTGTATACGTAAATACATAGAAATTATCGATCACTCCACCCCGTTCTTTGTGTTAATCACAGAAATAAATCGATGTTTAGGATTTGAACCCAAGGACTTGTATTCGTATTTATATGCTAGACAGTTTGTCAATTTACATTATAGTCATGATAATAATTATAAACTAAAGTTAATATAAATATGACGTTTTATAATAAATGAATGAAGTTTAGATAATGCAACAGAAGTTTAAATGTCCTATAGCCGGTTTCTCGCGTTAGGTACCTTATCCAACTATTGCAGCGTCAAAATGTTCCAAGTTTAGAGAAGTTATCTGCAAAGTTCTGCCATCTACCTCGTAGGTCGGGCCAATCTCTCTGCAAATGGCTCTCTAAGTAGCCCAAAGCAGTCTCAGTCTGACTACAACTCGCCGAACGTTGTTATGAAAATCCCTTCAGCATAATGAGAAATAACGAGTTCTACGATTCGGAGTAGACCCGCGGCTTGACCACTTCACTGCATTCTGTCGAGAGGACTAGGCACAATTGAACGAGTAACTTTGTTTTTATTCGGTTACGATCTCATTTCGAACGGTGTTATACGGGAGAGATAAAATGCAGAGAATTCTAACACAAACTTTAAATGCAATTTACTCGGGGTAAGATTAATAGCCCAAACGTTTTAACGCTCCGCGGTGACAGTGCCAAAAGTCTACTTATTCTGCCGTGTGTCTGCTAACAAAAACGTCTCTGCGGAGAATTCCCTTCATTAACGCGGTGAAAATTAGTGGACGTTAGTTAGAGGCGCACTCGCAAGGGGTGGCCACATGCAAGTCATTATGCGGACGATCATTGAATTAATTTACGCTAACGTTACGGAGCGGAAGCGGGGCCGTCCGCCGCCGCCGTCGCCTCTCAGCTCAGCTTCCTCGGACGTTCTGTTTTGCGTCAAAATAACACAGTTAGATTATGGCGTAAAGCTGCACTCACAACGTGACTACATTTAATAAAGCTTGCCAAAAATATATACTGGTATAGGTATCACAAAGTGAAATTCAATTTGTAAGGCGAGCAACGTGATCAATATAATCTTTCGCAACGTGCTCTAAGTTACCTATTGGCGGAGGCTCATACATTCAAGCTCAAGGTTTGCCAACGGACCATTGCCTCTGTTTGCTCCATTAAGCTTGTGAAACTAGTTCGATGAAGGAGGATGATGATATTCATTTAGGTTGCGCAAAAGTGAATATGACCAAAAGTAATCCTTGCTTCTTGGTATAATTTTAGAAAAAAATATTACCAACTCGTGGTTTGTGAAGGCATGTACATTGTACACCGTTGGTGCTTAGTCCTTCATACGAATTGCATTTACAACTTTAAAAAAACCAAACGAAATAATATTTAGATCTGTTTTACTGAAGAACAACTGCTTCTACAATATTATGAGAAAAAAATGCGTCCTAACCACACCTCGGACACTGGCGATCAAATTATTATATGAAAGAGGCGCGTTCCTAGCACACAGTCTAAGCTCGTGTAGGTGAACGCGTACTACGCGTATGAGTGAAATTTGACAGGTTTACTGTTCGCGTTTTTGACAGGCGGTAACTGTAAGGTAACCGAGAGGGGGTGGGCGCGGCACTTTCAGTGGGGAGCGGGAGTGGCCATACTGTACGATAGTACTCTTTATTATACTGTGGTCCTACAGAGGGCACATCCGGGCATAGTTGGGCATTTTCGCGAGAAAAGATACAAAAGATTTTTTTCTAAAACAGGTAAGTTTAATGTTTTTTCTACTCCCGAACTGTTATTCGTCATTTACAGGGTCGTGCATAGATCGTTAAAACCCTACATAAAAGATGCCCGCCCCCGCCCGGCGTCCCGCGCACCCACGCATACGATATAGCTCTTAAAATATTGTTAGGTAGCCTTTAAGGGATATAGCGTGGGTGCGCGGGGCGCCGGGGGCTGGCGGCGGCGGCGGGCCGGCGGCACGGGGGAGTGCGAGCGACAGGGTGAGTGCAGGATCATTACAGAGGACAAGTCAAAATACAGGGAACAGTACGAATTTCACGAAAGTTATTCTAGAAAACTATTAAAAAGTAAGTGCATGGTCGTAGAAAAAGTATTGTATGCAACGGTGTTTAACTGAGTGAAGAAATACTCGTGGCGTCTTAATAACAATTTTCGGCTTCGCCTCAAATTGTTACCCACGCCACTCGTCTTTTTTGACCTCCTTTAAACGCCTGTTGCATAAAATACTATTCCGACTCAGAATCACGAGCCGTTTCCACGAACCATTTAAAAATATTTGTCTGCTCACTCAAAAATTCCTTAAATTTTTTAAAATAAATTGATATTCGTATATTCCTCAGCGAAATTGAAAATTGATTGTCGTGATCCACAGGCGAGTTCGCATGTTTAAGTGTAGATAAGGGGTTGTAACGTTTCCCGTTGAAGCTCGGTCGGGCGGGCCGTGTCGGGGACTTGGCAAGATCGCGCGGGCAGCGTGGCGTCGACGGCGGCGGATCGAATTAGGTCGGGCGCACGATGCTATCGCGCTGCACCGCCCGCCGATAAAAGTATTAGGGAAGTGCCGACACATAATCAGTGGGATGCCTATTTATTTGCTAAATTAGATGAGCAGGGGTTGCTACACCTGTTTGAATTACATTGTTAATAAATTAGCTTAATATCGTAATAAATAAAGTGCCTGCGTCGAATCCTATAGACATTTACAGCCGGCCTATCTCACTACCCCACTACAGGAGAGCGATAAGGAGTGCTGGTTACGAAACGCCTACGAATCGTAAGTGATTGTGGCGTTGGGTAGGTACCCTGGCCGCGTACTATCAAAAAACAACTTTCATATTTTAATATTGTTTTGACTAAAAATCTTAGATGAATCTAGTTTACATCAGGGCGTTTAATGGGGAAACTGCAGGCCTTTATAATGGTTTTTTTGTAGCACGCCTAATGTAGGTATATATTTATCTAAAATACTTACATATTGACATGAATAATAAAATTGGTTTTCAGTTACAACGTTTAAATATAGTACCTACATTTCGTCGTCGTTTCGAATTTCCTCCTTTCCGCACTTGTATCGTAATGTACTAATAATACACCTAACAAACAAGGATTACCTATTTACTACCGAATTAAAACCTTATTCGAACAATGTCTCTAAGATGTGAGTAAGATGTGCGTTTGTAGTTATCCTTTCAAACAAAAATGTCATTTTTGACACAGTAATTCGGACACTGTATCTTTCTTCTTTTACTTCAAATGATTTTTCATAATATAAGTAGAAACTAGTTAAAAGGCGGAATGTTGTCGGGCGCATCACTGAACGTCCCCACAGAGGAGATAGTACGCGGTCATTTACTTATTGCTCCGTATCTGATGACTTGTTTTAATAGTCTGAGGAAATGTTTTCCGTCTCCTTGGCTTATCTCGGTTTCCTTTGCGAGTAAACTAGATGCTTTAGTGTTTTTTTAAACCTATTTCGTTCTTTTATGCGCTTCATTTCTCTATCCAACTGATTATTCGTTTTAAAACACATGGCTTTTAAATACAATATATAGCTTATATTGTATAGATAAGTACAGTCAAGAGTAAAAATATGGGTGTACACATCTTACTCAAAAATATGTCCCATAGCATAGCATCTTAGACCGTAGTAGGTATTTTATGAGACGATTTTTTGGATATATATTTTTGGACTTGACTGTATATATTTAATCCTTGTTGATAGAACTTAAATTAACTAATAACCCGACATAGCGGCATAGTTACATTTGAACTCCGTTACCAAACTAGTCGTAGATTTATAATATAACTAACTAAATTAATATAATAGAATGATCATCACTCATCAAGTTCTTTACAATATAATAACTGAATTATTTTAATATGATTGTAATAAAAACATACATACATACATACATACATACATACAATCACGCCTGTATCCCATAAAGGGGTAGGCAGAACACATGAAACTACTAAAGCTTCAGTGCCACTCTTGGCAAATAAGGGGTTGAAAGAAAACGAAACTGTGACATTGCAGTGACAGGTTGCCAGCCTCTCGCCTACGCCACAATTTAACCCATATCCCATAGTCGCCTTCTACGACACCCACGGGAAGAAAGGGGGTGGTGAAATTCTTAACCCGTCACCACACAGGTTAATAAAAACATATCGTATGAATAACCAGGAGTGTGTTGGAATTGGTTCAATTTCTTCACATTTATTCTAAAAAGCAATACGGCAGCAGGTGAACGCTCGATACTTTGTCGCCCGCGGAGTTCCGGGCCTATACGCCTTTTCGCTGTTCTACAAGCGCAATGCGTCAGCCGTAAATTCACGAAGGTATTTTACAATTGACACGTTTGTATTGTTTGCCTTGCGTCATGTGCCCGGCTCTTCGTCCTCAGTAGATGAGGCCCGGCGAGCCTTCGCGGCGCTCGGATAAATGACATTTTATTGGAATGTTGCTTTGAACCTCTTTCGCTGATAGAAAATTATTGTTTCACAGATCTATTTCGCGCTATACTGAACAAATAGGTTGGCCTTAAATATGTTCTGAGGATCGTGTAAAGCTTTGTGTTGAAAGTAAATGAGAATAAAGGAACGTTTTATTTGATCGCACAGAAAATGTTACTCATATTACTTATAGTTTTATATTTAAGAGGAAAAAACTCCATACAAACGTAGTCCTCATTGTCTTTCCTGAATATAGACATTAAAGAATAGTACATTGCGATACAAGTGCGTAAAAAACTCGTGTCGATTTAAAACACTCCATTCGGTCGTGTTTTAATTAATCGCCACTCGTTTCGAATTTCCTTTTCGCACGAGTATCGTACGACGTTTTTCAGTACAGATAGCCCTCCGAAGTTTCGACCTGTTATATAATGAACCACTTCTTGCACTAGTGCGTTAAAAAAACACCATCTGTACTGAAAAACACTTTTAAGTAATTCTTAGATGTTTATTACCTACAAGGATTGACTTTTATTTTTTATTGTTGGATGAAATTAGGAGCAAAAAACTGTATTCGTACATTTTTTTGGCGAAGGCCTGTGAAAAGTCAAACGTGGGGCAACACTTTGATTAGACCTTGGGTTGACGTAGGTAATTATTTGAACTTTTTCAATAATGCTTATATCCAGGAATAAAAGAGACTAAGTACATACTGTTGTATGTAAATTGTAATATAAATTTTATAGGTGTTTATTTTTCTAAAGCGAATGATGAATTCGGTTGAACCATTTTCATTTGCAAAACGAGAATAGAGATCGGATACTTTCTGCGAGTCACCCAAATTTGGGTGCTAATTCTCATTTCTAACATTTATATTTTATAAACTTGTATATGTATGTGCTTAAACCACTTATAAAATTTATCAAAATCTAGGAAACAATACAGCAAGTTTAGTTGGGGTCGCTGCCGGTTTGATCCGGCCGGAGTACGTCTTTGTTACCAGTTTTACTCGGTTCTGGCGCACCCGGCGCGACAGGAATCGCCGTTTATTCGACTATTTACCAAACTCAACCCCTTTCCGTTTACGCCATTTTTATAAACTATTATACCTCACGTACAGGGGAATAAAATACAGTACGTGACTAGAAAAATTTGGACATATTTTATTACATTTTAGAAGGTACTTAACTATATTAATAATATGATCGTTTCAACAACACATTTTACTTTTCAAAAAATCGATATGAGCTAGTTTAATATTTCCAGCAGTTGCATGCAAATTGTAAAAGGTATTTTCATAAAAAAATGTTAAGCTATTTCTGAGGCAAGCTTACATAGTCGTAACATGAGTGCCATTCGAGATGAGATCCAATAATCATGGTAAGGACTCCGAGAAGTGCTCTCCAACGAACTAGACCAAACTAAAGCCTCTTGATCCGATGTTGGGGACCGGCGGAAAATGTACTACTTTACGTGCTTTATAAAATATGTTATTGATTTTTAGAACGTACACTGTTATTATATTTTACCCTTGTAGAGTTATATTGGTAGCGATTTATGGTGGAAGGTCTTATTGTGTTCAACCTCAAATTGATAGAAAAAGAAATTGATGTTAACAAATGTGTAATCTTCTTTCGGCGTTGAACATTCATTCATTGAAATTTTATAATAATAAGTTTATAATATATATTGTTTAATATAATTTTCCCCAGAGTGCGCGATTAGGTACGGGGTATTAAAGGTGTCAATTACATTAGTTTCCATTTCTATCGGACTTACACATCCTTATTTCCATTGCAAAAATGGTATCTAAGGGATCGATTTTTGAATTTCAAACGCACGAATTCGCCGTTCGAAAGTCTGTGGAAAACAACATAATGCTATTTTTTAAAAAGGACGGCTAGTAATTTTAAAACTAGTGGTAATGAGCACTTGTTTTCGATTCTGCTAGTAGAATTTAAATCGCTAGTAGTAGAGATATTATTGAACGAATTTCACGAAGCCGCATGGCCGAGATTCAAAAATCGGCCCTCAGATCTCATATTATTCGACATTGTGGCTGTCATTACTTGTCTGATGCTGACCATATTACCCGTACATTTGTTGTGGTGGTTAAAATGTATACGCAAATGCTTAAAATACCTACGTAACTTGTAAAGGAAAATGTGTCAACATCAGAAATGACTCAATTAAAGTCTAATAGAGTATCGTGGACGTTCATTTGAGATATTTGAGTCGTCAGCTACTTAATTCTATTCCGCTAACCGCCATCAATTTAAATTTCATAGCAGTACTGCAAACCGCACTTGATCTGCTATTCCTGTCATTTGGCGGACAAGTCGACGGTTAAATTTAAGTTAACTGCGGACCGATAGGTGGTTAAGAACGGGGAAATTAAATTAACTGTCAAATCGGTAACCGGTAGAGATAGGTGAATAATAATAAATGAAGAATGTACAACTGTAACTCTACGTATCAGCCATTTACGGTTTTATTATTGACTAGCTTTTGCCCGCGGCTTCGCTCGCGTTAAATTCGAAAATTGTGGAATGCTCCATACAAACTTCCAGCCCTCATTCTAGGCAAGTGGGGGTTAGAAAGAGACAAAAAGTAGCCTATGTCACTCTCCAACTCTCCATCCCTTCAACTATATCCACTTAAAAAAATCACGTCAACACGTAGCTCCGTTTTGCCGTGAAAGACTGACAAGAAAACAGACACACACACTTTCCCATTTATAATATTAAGTATGGATAGAATGTGTTTTCATATTGAAAAACCTAAAAAATTTCTACGATTTACCCCTGTTGAAAATTGTAAAGAAATGGCGTAAAATAATTATTTTATTTAGGTATTTAGAAAAATATTTTGTTATAAATCGAGTGCCACATAAACACACTAAAATGATTATTTGATCCTGAATATCAAAATGTGGTATGTTACTTACAGTACCTAGTGATGTGAAAACTGTTTAATTATACCTATAAAATTCTTTATTGGCAAAAATGCAAGTTTGAGTTAATGAAGTGAAAATTATACAATCTTCAGTCATAACGGGAATAATCGCTTCATTAGTTCCTATTTTTTATGACCCGTGCCAGTCTTTATATTTTACTGATCTTTGTTAATCGTAAATGGGTCACATTTAGGCTGACCCTTATATTCCGTTAGTAAGCAAGCCCACTATCATTTTCCACTGCATGATTATCGTAATATTGGAGAACTTGCCGAGCCTACACGAATTGTGTGGGCATAAATTATGCAAGAATAATAAACTAGGAATATTGGATTTGGATTGGAACATGGCAATGATAAACACCTTTACTTCGGTTTACTTCTCGTACAATTTGTATTGTTGGATGTTATGTTGAAGAATAACGTCGCAAAAAATATCTTTTAACTCTTTGTTTTGTACAAATAAAAACAATTTTGCAGTACATTTACTTATTACTGACATACAAGTCAAGTAAATACGAGTAAGTATATTTCCATTATAGAAGAGTCTTTATTATGTATTTAGTTACAATAGGGGCGTTTTAATAGGAATTTGACCTTATTGCAGATGAAACAGGATCTTTAGACATTGAACGGCATAAAATGTTCTTCTAAGAATAATTCCAATAGATTTCCGAACAATTTTATTAGTCCCGGAACACCGAATTGACTAACGGAGCCTGAAATGTACAGTTTTCATAACTGGAGGGCACTTTAGCGACTCTATGAATTAGAAGCGACCTCATTAACCCACATAAGCCTGGCTCCACTTAGATCACTATGGCATTAACAATTAAACGAATCACCCCCCGGGCGCTCCGCCAGCGCCAGGGAGAACACTTTTAGCTCGTTCGAAGGGTTTATGGCGATACCTGCTTTATTGGGCGCCACGCGTTACCTGCGTTCAACGAGAACGGCTAATTACTTGCTTCATTCTAGTGTGTAATTAATCCAATACAATATTTTATGTAGGTATTAGGATGCTCTTGAAATAAAAGTATACAACTTAATTATATGCGTATTTTTACAATACATACCGGCATTTCGAACCTTTCACAGCGTTCATGGTCAACTGGGGACTGAGAAAAAATAAACATTTATAATAGGTACTTACTTGCCGATTGGTGTCTATTTATTTCATTTCTACTGCTTAAACTAAACTCATGGACATTCTCCAGTTCAGGCCTACATACATTCACTACACAGTTAGTGCTTAGAATGGAGAAGCTTTCCGAAATATGTTGCGCAAGTAATTTAAAATAAGTGAAACTATAATGAATGAATAGAATGTCCAAATCATTATGGTAGGTATCATAATGATTTGGACATTCTTTTTCTACCCGCCGTTTTGCAGATTTGCAGAAATTTTAGGCCAAAGATATGGGTGGCCTAAGGAATAAATTTGTCTTGTGCCTTCCGCTGGAATGCCGAGTCAACAACAAAAGCTATGGCTTAGGCCAGAGGTCGCAGCAATAAAAATGAGGACGGGAATTCTTGCATAGGTCCGGTCCACTTCGCAAATCGTGTACATCAGGACAGTCAGTCGGAAGTTTCGGTACCGAGCAGGAATAAGGAGGAATATTTACATGAATAAATGTACATAATTATAGAAACTAAGTCATTGTAGTAAGGATGTCGGCGACCTTTCCTCGTTGTAACGCAACACCTACGTTGGGCGAGGAAGTCACCGGTTCTTCGGTCACCAGCTACGTCAATCAGACGCTTCGCAATGTCTGTAAAAAGGTACTCTCAACCGAGGCTCTTGTATTTATTAGGTTTCAAAATTTCGGCACTATCCTTTTAAAGACTGAGGTGGTATTCTTCAAAAGTGGTATTCTAGTAAACTACAGTCAAATGGGGTGAATAGGGATGCCGGGGTGAGTAGGGATGAGACTTCAAATGTGATTTACCGGACATTTACCATTTCTGTAGATTATTTTTTAAGAAATTGGAGGGCAAATCACATTTTAAGCCTCGTCCCTATTCACCTTGGCTTCCCTATTCATCCCATTTGATGGACATACTTAACTGGTAGGGTGGTGCGAGTGATCATGCCTGTCATTAGGACTAAGTAAACTCCTGCAATGTGTTACATTTAACGTTTAACAGCATCTCAATACGAGCGAAATATCGAGTTTTATGTTGGTACATAACATTAGTAATATCTATTCCAGTTAATACCATTATTAAATCACAAATGTATTAGTCTGCTCTTTAGCCTTAGTTTCAAATAACTTCCTATTTTAAGTGAGTTGATGTTGAATAAATACATTGAGAATTATTGCGCTTAGTTGGAATGAACAACATCGCTATTTATTAGTTTATTAAATAATAGGCTCATTGTTATCTACTACTTAGTATATTTTCGTTTGCATTAATTTAATCTAGATACTCAAGAAAACGTAAGCTACAAAATATATTGCTTCCTACACTTATTTTGTACATTGACAGTATATAAGGTGATATTGTCTTCGCTTATTGCGATAGTTACCTACTCATGAAATTAAACTATTGAAAGTGATCACACTCGTTGACCACGAACGCTGTAAAATAATAGACACGTCGGTATGTATTATTATTTTTTTATATCCGATATAGGTAAGACTTTTCCGTCGTTTTATTTTATGGTAAATTATATTTCCAAAGTGTTACCACCAAAATATCACAATCGAGTTAAATAGAACAATAAAAGGTTGTAAAACATATTAAACATACGTACATTATGTTCTCGTAGTGAATCCTCTGTTGTTTATGTCGGCTCTTCGTTTGGGCGGCCTCGCACGGCCGTGGGCGGCGCGGCTATCTAGGAATGTGGCGTGACTGTCGCGAGCCTGTTTCGCCAGGCCGTAAAGTGTACGTGTTTCTAGTAGTTACGGCCTGTCTTCGGGTTCGAGCCCTCCGCAGGCCCCCTAATCAAGAATGCAATCGTTGGAGCTCCGAATTGTTCCTTATTATCTCTCTCTCTCTCTCTCCCTTCATATTGACGCGATAGAGCTAGTTACGTATCGTTTTCCACCGAGCGTCGACGATTGTAGATTTGGCTAGAGGCGCAGGTGAGAATGGGTGTGGAGCCCACGCGAAAAGCGCAGGTGGTAACATGCTGACACGTTCGTCTTCGGTTTCCCTATACACTATAATAGGTCTGCCCATTAGCTATAAGTAATTTTATGTTAAGGAAATTTTAATTTAATCTCAAGTACTTAGTATAATGGAATTGTATTTAGTAAAAATCCAAACCGACACTGTTCCAATCATAAACAACACATTTCACAATGATATACCTATGCTTCTTTATTTTTTTATTTTTCATTATTATAGATTGCAAAGTATTGCAGACAGGTAATTTATTGTATTCATATAGATTCCCCATCAAACAAACATTAGCACTAGTTTGTTTAACTCATTCATAAGTGAGTTAATGAATTTGGATAAATGCGAAAGCACTATGTATATGTGCATATGTCTTCACGCGTATCTTAGTAGAACCATTCCTCAGATATTGTATTTAGCTTAAATATACCTACTCGTAATCTACTTAGTTTCGCACGGTTTCTGGTTCATCGTATATTTTGCATTTAAAGGCCAGATAATTTAATCGCCGTTCGTATTCTAAGCACATTACGGGCATTAGATACTCGTACAGTGGAGTTGCCACGCGTTTACCATAAATTGTTCACGATTTTCATAATTTGCTCCGACATAACCAATTATGTGGCATCATTTCATTTTAGAATACCGTGGACCGGTTGTTAACTGTGCCGTTTTATTTAAGCTCCTAAACTACATTAAGATGCGGTTAATTTAATTATTTTACGCGTCAATAACGCTCAAGCTAGAATAAGTACGGTCTTGAATATTAGGTCTATAAAATAAATTAGTATAATGAAAGTTATTTTCATCGTACTCAACTCAAATAGGCTAAATTTATTAAAACAGGTCTGAGATATAACACTTTAAGTTCTCGCGCTTTGTACACATATTTAAAGTCACATACGGGTCGAACGCGATTAATTAACGTTGGGAAAAAAGGTAAAAATAATGTTAATTAATCGCGTTCGACCCGTATGTGACTTTAAATAGGTCTGAGATAATTTTGCACAATTTGGTTGACTTTTTGTCACTTTAGGGATAAAGATTGAGACATATTCGACTAAGATGAAAAACCGGCCAAGAGCGTGTCGGGCCACGCTCAGTGTAGGGTTCCGTAGTTTTCCGTATTTTTCTCAAAAACTACTGAACCTATCAAGTTCAAAACAATTTTCCTAGAAAGTCTTTATAAAGTTCTACTTTTATGATTTTTTTCATATTTTTTAAACTTATGGTTCAAAAGTTAAGGGGGGGGGACGCACTTTTTTTTTCCTTTAGGAGCGATTATTTCCGAAAATATTAATATTATCAAAAAACGATCTTAGTAAACCCTTATTCATTTTTAAATACCTATCCAACAATATATCACACGTTGGTGTTAGAATGAAAAAAAATATCAGCCCCCACTTTACATGTAGGGGGGGTACCCTAATAAAACATTTTTTTCCATTTTTTATTTTTGCACTTTGTTGGCGTGATTGATATACATATTGGTACCAAATTTCAGCTTTCTAGTGCTAACGGTTACTGAGATTATCCGCGGACGGACGGACGGACGGACGGACGGACGGACGGACGGACGGACGGACGGACGGACGGACGGACGGACGGACGGACGGACGGACAGACAGACATGGCGAAACTATAAGGGTTCCTAGTTGACTACGGAACCCTAAAAACGATGTAGGTAGTACCTAAATCGTACCACCACTGTCTTTTTCTATTACACCAAAGCAAAACTATCTAATTACTGATAGCCAACTCTTTTTCATATATATACGAATCGATGAAATGGTAACAAACAAAAAGATTTATCGACAGCGAACGACAAGTTTTTCACTGCTTTCCGTGCCGCGGTGTAATCGTCGAGCCACTAATTACTAGTACCGTAGGGCAGGGAAGGGAGGTAGGAATGAACCAAAATATAGCGACCTACCCTACCGCCTGTTTTCTTTTCATGTTAGGCTGTCGAAGGGTTATTTCAACCAGGAGTAGGGGTCGCTGTACGTGTACGTGGCACCGTCACAGTTGTAAATAGGGGGGCTGTGCGTGTTGGGTAAACCATGTGGAGACCAATAAAATATGTGCAGGTTATAATGTGAATGAGAGAATGCCATGTGAGCTTTAGCACTGACTTAAGAAGGTTTATGGGCATCTCTCTCTTTTATACCGGGTCTGGCCTGTAACATGAGTACATAATTAAACTGTACGTGTTACGTGTATTGAATGTAGGTACAAACTTTGTTCACTTTTAAATATACCGAACAACAAGTGTTTAGATTTTATTTCAATTACACTTCCAAGTATGTAGAATGTGTTTTGTTTGCTCCAAGCATGAAAAATCCCACCTGAATTAAACTGTTGACAGTGCTTATTGATAGTTATCCGAAAAAATTGACCACAGGATCAAAGTATACCGCATATTGAAATAAAAACGAATAAACATCAGATGCTGTTTGAAAAACGGAATGAATTGCCAACCCAGATTCAGAAATGTATCGCTAGAGAAACCCCGGCTACCTCGAAACGTCAATAAATAAAAACCGTTTTTAATAAAAGAGCTGCGTCCAACTAGCGGCGCGATCCGGCGGCATATTGCATCCGTGCAGTATAAATTCACTAATATGCCTGAACTCGCACGATAAAGCCTAAAATCGTACTAGTTATTTTACTACTGGAATAATTCTTGGGATTTTTGACAGCGCAATCGAAGTTTGCCGCTAGGCGCGCCGCCGCCAGCGTTTAATTAAGAGCGCTGCAAAACTCCAATTGCTACGTATTGGACCTAAGCGGAGAAATGCTGCTACTTTATACTATGAGGTGTAAGCCAGAACTTAATTGCTTGTATCTATAGGTAGCGCACAAGTACACACTTTACATTTATACTAATAAACAATATGGTAACCTGTTTTATCTTTTGCAAGGAAGCCACTGTGGTTAAGTTTGAGTAAGACTTTTTTTAACACCAATAAGTCGAATAGGTCCCACCGTCACATTCGTGTCATACGTACCTTCTCAACCATTAGTAGAGACATCTTCATTTAAGACAATACCTACTGCAACGTTGTTTTTATTCAAGTCGAAGTTGCTGATCTGGCTTACACAAATGAACCACAAAGTCCCAAGGTAGCCTTTACTTTTCCAGTCACTTTTTAAAGATCCGCAAGAAAGTTTCGAAATATCGATTAAAGCTATATACCAACGACTCGCAATCCTTCCAAGGAGCGCTTGCACAATCAGCTAAAAAGGAATGAAGTTTTTATCGGCTGTCCGAGTCCCGTGTCCCGCTGATTCTAACGAGCTCATTGGAAATTCAAATGGGCCTGGACCGCCACACCCTGTAATCAATAAAATTACATGTACGTGCGTCCTGAAGCCTCGCTTCAAGAACGGACGGAGTGCCGCAATCAACGCCCGTAACGGAGGAGCCGCTATGGAGCCGGCTGGATGTTCTTCCCACTGTATTTTATTGTTAACATATTAATGCGGTGTTTACTTCCATTTTGCATAATTTGGAATTCTACTCAAAAACTTTGTGCATTAAAATATGTGCTGGGAATCAAAATCGCTCAAAGTTATGATATAATGTTTACAGACAAGCGAACACTTAATTGCATTCATTTTATGTCACACTTGGTGGAACGACGCACACTTTATGCCTCAAAATACCCATGCATACAGTACATCAACGACTAACACTTAAACTTAATATCCAGGTCAGACCCCAAAAGTAATTACAAAGTATCATTCATCCCTTCCATAACACCCGACGATAGCGTTCGTGTACGGGATGCGAAGAAAATTGCAGTAACTAATGATCATATCGTTGGTTGAATACAAATCTAGGTCTTTCAGCGAGGGAGGGCAGCGGGCAGCGGCTGGCCTATTACTGCCGTGTTAGACTCCGTAAATTGAAATGGCGTTATGATTTATAGCAAGACTTCACGAACCAGTATTACGGTCAGCTTCCTGCCCGGACGTGAGGAGAAACTAAATACCCTGCCACTAGTTGAAATTTTTACAAAAGATAACTCGGTTATTTATTGACGAGGCCTATGGCAAGTCTCAGACGCCGTCGAGTCAATTAATGTAAAGTGGCTTTACGTTAAGTTGAGCGGCGGCGGTGTTTAGTTCAAATATTAATTCACCGCTTTCATTTGTTAAAGTAAAGGTGTGTGGAACAATCGGCCTACGCAGAATATTATATTGAGCTTTAAACGTATAAAGGCGAGCGTTATAATGTAGTTACGCCAGTATAAGAGTTAATGATATTTGTGGTTTTATTTGCTGTGATCAAAGATCAAATTTAAATGTAGTGATTTCATAATTTTTTTCAAAACTCTACATAGCCTTTATAACTTTTGCCCGTGAATATAACTTTCTAGGATAATATTTCCCGCAAGTGGTAAGGTCAACTATGTATAACTTCAAATATTAAGTATATTGCGATAATATTGTCTTCGGTTACCCGTTATACTCCGTTTCCATAGTTTTATTTTATAATACGATACTTAATGATAACGTAGGTAACATACTTGTTGCTCTATTTTGTTCAGAAGCGGTAGCAATAGCAAACAAGCACTTGTACTACCTGGCCCCGTAGCCGAATGGCATTTCTGTGACGCGAAACGCCACCGAAACGCCGCAGAAATGTAGTCTGGCTCTGTCGCGCCAATACGCAAGAGCGATAGAGATAAATAGCTACGAAAGAGATATTATCGTGAGCGTTTCCTGAGCGTTTGTGCAATCGGCGACGCACACTGGTATTAAATCAACTACAGAAACCTACGAGCTCTTGAAAAGCTATTGAACACTCGAAACGTGTTGCCAACTCTACAAACTCGCGATGTAAAAATAAGGTAAAATCCAGGAGTCTTAGTTAACGATATTTGAACTACATGTTATGTATCGTGGATCTACATGATTTTTACTGTAATATGCATATTTTATACAGAGTACCTATCGCAAGTAATTCCTATAAGTTAGAATAGCCTGCGGATAAGACTCGGCCTCCCACTTACCTAATGGATATCTAAAAAGCTTTTTCGCGTACATTTTTGTAACCACCAAAATATTCACACCAGTCGTACGTGGAATGAGAAATATTATTAAAACGGCATAAATATTTCAACGAGTCAAAGTAAACTTCTGAAGTATGTTACGACATTAAAGTCCCTTGGTATGCAACTATGTATGTGGATACAAAAATTATGTTAGCGGATCTTACATATAAGACTGTTCTCCAATTAGAAACTGTTGAATGTCTATTTCATGATAATTATTATAGCGAGTTGTACGAGTATTCATTTGTTTGTATCAAAAAGTTTGTTGTAATTATCCAAAGAGGGAAATGGCGATTAAGTTATCCATACTATAATTGTAATTATTAATTATCCATACTTCCATACCTAATATTGGGAAAGTGTGTGTGTGTCTGTTTGTTTGTCCGTCTTTCACGGCAGAACGGAGCGACAAATTGAGGTGATTTTTTAAGTGGAGATAGTTGAAGGGATGGAGAGTGACATAGGCTACTTTTTGTCTCTTTCTGACCGCCCACTTCCCTAAAATGGGGGGTGCAAGTTTGTATGGAGCATTCCGCAGTTTTCGAATTTAACGCGAGCGAAGCTGCGGGCAAAAACTAGTTTATTACTAAAAGACGTTTTCGCGCGAACTTTTCATCTTTCAAATCGTCTTAACGCCATACATATGTCGGTTTATCTCTGTCCTAGCGTCATAAAAGTCAGTTTTAGTGTGACTAAAACGAACGAATATTCGTACCGAGCTGAAACAATCGAACGTCGTCCCGTAAACGCGATCGACGGATCACGCGATACTCTCCTTGTTTTATTTTGTTCGTTCAATTTTAAACTTATTCCCAAGGCACTGCTTGCGAGCTTGATTAAATGGTTTCACCAAGGATACCGCTATTTGGCTAACTGTGTAAAATAGTTTCGCAGCTGGATATGTAAAGGTTTAATCAAAAGTCAGATTTGACGGAGCTTGTATATTTTGAGTTCTGGCCACTGCTCTAAGGTAAATCAGCTAAATGTTATTATATTAGAGACCATGTTGTGGCTATTATAATACATAGACTCATGCACAACACAACTCATCAATACCGGCTGGCCCATCTTTTGTTCAATGACTTTTTGAAATGATGATATACATTTCTCGTACAATAACATTAGCCCCAATATAAATAATACAGCATCGACGGGTTTTTGCTCGATCTGCGTCTTTACTAAGGCTGTTATCGGGACACTTATCTAAACATTGACAGAAGGGCTTAGGACGAGATCCATTTCGGACTCCCAACCCTAATACATTTATTTAAGAATAACTTTGACGTCGAAGATCGGCGTATTATTACATCTTACACCTTAGTCTTTTATTGCTCTTGCATTAAATTCATTCTTTTAACTTTTGACAGCAAGTAGTAAAGTTTTATCAGAATGTAGAGATGTATTACCTTGACAACAACCAACAATAGGTAGTAAATACGTACTTATTTTCATAATTATAGTCTTATAACAAACGTGATCAATTTGTGAATTAGGCTATTAGACATTATTTGGAATAACCTGAGCAAACGACTGCTGCAGTTAGGCGTTTTGTAAAGACTCCCTCTTCACGTGATATATCAGCCAGTATTTTTGTCTGTCTTATAATCGGCGGTTTAAATCACCTAGTACAAAATAAATACCTAGTGTAATTGTGCGAATATAGTCAAGATAATATTTCAAATTCTTAACGTTTAATTTGTTCGCAAGTGGAATTAAGTTCTGTCACAGCAAATTTCTCAAGCACAGATTTGTTCCATTTTTCCTGGACATTAGGCTCCGGCCAAACATTGGATAAGTTCCATATTGTTGTTTACGGGAAACTTGGAACTAACTAGGAGCAATTCACCTTATAAATTTCCTTGTAATAACAGCTCACAGTTTCCCTAGACACTTGTAAGAGGACCGCAATAAGCTACGGTGGTGTAAAGGTGTTGCCACACTAACTCGATTGAGTTGCGCGTGACTTGAATATATTTTAGCATTAAAGAACCTTTTAACCCATTTTAACTTTCATACCCAACCTGTATTTTACACAGTAGACTATTTTGAGCCCACTGCGATACGCGATAAACGAACGAATGAAACGAACATAGTGATGATATTTTGTACCAACTTCTATTTTCAGCTGGCTAAATGGCGTTGAAAAGTTAGAAATGCGAGTTTTAGTGGAAATTGGTGAAAACCGGCACTAATTATCTGACAGTTTAAAAACCATTCCACAAAGCGATCTACTATTATAATGTCTTTTTACCTTTAAATTGGGTTCATTCATTATAATTTCATCGAAAGCCAATAAAAGCCACAGATATTTAACAAATTACGTTTTACATTGAGATATACACAAGCAATAAATGCTAATTAAATAATAACTTTGCGTGACAACGACCACATTAAAACTGAAAATTGTTGATTTTTAGGGTTCCGTAGTCAACTAGGAACCCTTATAGTTTCGCCATATCTGTCTGTCCGTCCGTCCGTCCGTCCGTCCGCGGATAATCTCAGTAACTGTAAGCACTAGAAAGCTGAAATTTGGTACCAATATGTATATCAATCACGCCAACAAAGTGCAAAAATAAAAAATGGAAAAAAATGTTTTATTAGGGTAGCCCCCTACATGTAAAGTGAGGGCTGATTTTTTTTTAATTCCAACCCTAACGTGTGATATATTGTTGGATAGGTATTTAAAAACGAATAAGGGTTTACTAAGATCGTTTTTTGATAATACTAATATTTTCGAAAATAATCGCTCCTGAAGGAAAAAAAAGTGCGTCCCCCCCCCCCTCTAACTTTTGAACCATATGTTTAAAAAATATGAAAAAAATCACAAAAGTAGAACTTTATAAAGGCTTTCTAGGAAAATTGTTTTGAACTTGATAGGTTCAGTAGTTTTTGAGAAAAATACGAAAAACTACGGAACCCTACACTGAGCGTGGCCCGACACGCTCTTGGCCGGTTTTTTTAGTTTAAATTCATTTTGATAATTATACTGCTGTACCTTTTTGATACCTACTAATAATTTTGAATTTATCTAACCTTAAGTCTCCTTAAGACGTTACGGGAGCGAAAATGCTAAAATGGGATGTATCGAAAAAAAAATGTCCATTAAGAACAACTCAGTTAAAAGAATAAAAATACCAAAGTCACTATAAGTATGCCGTTCAGATTTGAGGAGTTCGGTTCTGACCATCATCAGAAATTCCACTGCACCAAATGTCACTGTTCTGGATGAAAGTGCATGCTGTTCTTATAAAAATGGCAAAGTCACTATAAGCGTGCCGTTCAGATTTGAGGAGTTTGGTTCTGGCCATCATCAGCAGTTCCACTGCACCAAATGTCACTGTTCTGAACGAAAGTGCATGATGTACTTATAAAAATACCAAAGTCACTATAAGCGTGCCGTTCAGATTTGAGGAGTTCGGTTCTGACCATCATCAGAAATTCCACTGCACCAAATGTCACTGTTCTGGACGAAAGTGCATGCTGTTCTTATAAAAATGGCAAAGTCACTATAAGCGTGCCGTTCAGATTTGAGGAGTTTGGTTCTGGCCATCATCAGCAGTTCCACTGCACCAAATGTCACTGTTCTGGACGAAAGTGCATGCTGTTCTTATAAAAATACCAAAGTGAGTTCCGTTCTGGCCATCATCAGCAGTTCCACTGCACCAAATGTCACTGTTCCGTACCTAAATGCATGCTTTTCCTTTATTAACACAAAAATCACCATATGTATGCCTTTCAGATTTGAGGAGTTCCCTCGATTTCTCCAGGATCCCATCATCAGAACTGGGTTCTGAGAAAAATGGGACCAATCTGTATGTATATACATTCAATCAAAAAAAAAATTTTCAAAATCGGTCCAGGAACGACGGAGATATCGAGGAACAAACATAAAAAATAAAAAAAAAACATACAGACGACTTGATAACCGTCCTTCTTGAGATATGAGGCGACGGTTAAAAAGGTGTGATACTCAAGATCGGTAACAATTAGCCAAAAAATCTAAACAGTCCGACACAAATTATTTCATTATTATTCAGATTCTCAAATTTCGTTCCGTTTAAATAAGTTTTGAAGGAGGAAACAGTCGAGAGCGGAACCTCGATTTTAAAGATTTTTTCAATACAGATGGTGTTTTGTTACGCACTAGTGAGAGAAGTGGTTCATTATATGCCAGGTCGAAACTTCGGAGTGCTATCTGTACTAATGGATTGGCAAAAATGGTTAATGACCCTGATAGTGTGTGTTCTGTTTTTCTGGATCAGTTTACTCAAAAAAGCGACACGATCGATACTTCTTACAACGCCTTGTCCCTACTAAATTCTCATGCTACAAAAGTAGTTAAGGACATGCCGTTCGACAGGGTTCATCCTTTGGAAATCCATTCCATTATAAAACAGCTTAAACCTAAAACTTCATGTGGATATGATGAATTACCTATTGCCATTTTCAAAGATAATATTGATATTCTAGCTGAACCATTAGCATATTTCTTTAATCAATGTATAGATAATGGCATCTTTCCAGATCAGTTTAAAGTAGCGAAGGTCATTCCAGTCTATAAAAAAGGTTCCAAAGTGGACCCAAAAAACTACAGGCCAATCTCTGTACTGCCAACATTATCCAAATTGCTGGAGAGAATTATGAAGGACAGGTTAACCAAGCACCTATATTTAAATAAAATACTATCTGAAAGGCAGTTTGGTTATCAAAAAAGTAGAGGTACTAAGGATGCCATTGGCACTCTGGTCGAGGACATAGTTTGTAAATTAAACGATAAACGAAAGGTTGCGGGCTTGTTTCTGGACCTGAGCTCTGCTTTTGACTTAGTGGACCATAAAATCCTATTGGCCAAACTGGAATTCTATGGAGTCAAAGGTAACGTGTTATCATTGTTCCAATCTTACCTTCAAAATAGGTATCAATTTGTTGAAATAAAATGGACTCAAGATAACATAGAAAGTACTCATAGGTCCAGAATGACTAGATTGACAAGGGGTGTTCCACAGGGCTCCATCCTAGGCCCAATATTCTTTATAATTTTCACAAATGATTTAATTTACTACATGAACAGTAAACTTCCTGATAGTCAACTTGTTATCTTTGCAGACGACACTAATGCGGTTATATCAGCTGATAACGTCGCTGAACTCAATGATAGAGTAAATAAGGCCTTACAGCTTTTTCACACTTGGTTCAGTACCAATAAATTAAAACTTAACTGCAGTAAAACAAATGCCCTGCAATTCACAACGACGGCAAACAGTAAGGATAAGCTGCACTTGGTGTCGAATGGGACTAACATCCATCAAGTGCAATCTGTGAAATTTCTAGGCGCATTTATAGATTCAGACTTAAATTGGAAAGATGAGCTATCGTCAGTGGTAAATTCAATAAGTTCAGCCTGCTACGCACTTAGAAGTTTGAGAGATCAACTACAACTGGCACAACTCGTTATGGTTTACTATGCGCTAGTTGAATCGAGACTACGTTATAGTATTAAGTTCTGGGGCAATAGCTACCAATACAATTGCCAATCGGCGTTTGTAGCCCAGAAAAGGGCCATAAGAGTCATAGCACGAATATCGCAGCAAATGTCTTGTAAGAACTACTTCTCAGAGTTTCGTATTTTGACTGTACCCGGCCTGTACATTCTTATAGTGCTAAGTGATTTGGTAAAGTCCTTAAATGAAATTGAAAGTTCATCTTTTAAAATTAAAATAGCAAAACATCAAATTGTCCGACACAGATAAAAATAATAATAATCTGTGTTGAAAAAATCATTGCTCTATCTTCAAAAACCAGGGAGGAAATAGTCGAGAGCGTTTGTATGGAGAATTGACCGGTATCGTATCGTCTTAAAATAAACATAAAAGCCATCAGGAAGGAAATATGATATCACTAACATCGTGAGGAAACCGGACTAATTGCAATAAGGCCTGTTAGTAACCTTCGGGTTGGAAGGTCAGATGGCAGTCGCTTTCGTAAAACTAGTGCCTACGGAAAATCTTGGGATTAGTTGTCAAAGCGGACCCCAGGCTCCCATGAGCCGTGGCAAATGCCGGGATAACGCAAGGAGGATGAGGATGATGATATCACTGTACCGAATGGGCCTGATAGTACCGTTAACCGGGGTGGCTTTAAAACCCAGGGGCGACTTTGAAAATCTAGTTTTACTCGTAATGTCATACTGTAAGTAAATTCGCGATTTTCTATGGTACATGTACAAGAATATTTAATGATTTAACTAGTTACATGAACAGTTTCAGTAAATAATGAATAATGTTTATTTTAAACCCGCTCTAACCATCAAAGTAACCCCAAATTTTTCTAAAGTCACCCCAGTTGAAGGTTTAGGGCAATGTGGCTCCAGCTTTCGCCGGTAAAGTATCGACGTGCATTGTTCGCGTGTTTCCTTGGCCCTAACGTAAACCTTTACGGCGTCGATTAACGCCACGTGACGAGGGCGACGGGATCGTTGTGATCCTAATAACAGAAACGGTTTATTGAAACTTGACATTTGGGGATATTGGCGATATGGGCAATATTTCAATGTTAACTAGTTTGATATTTTTATTTCATTGCAGGTTATAAATTGGTCAACAGTAAAATTTAAAAGTTGTTCGTAGATGAACCCGGCAACCTTCAAATCAAGAGTGAACAGGCATCTTCTGGGCGAGCTCACTCCATCGTAGGCCACGTCTTTGCCTTTGGCTAGTCTGTGGTCAAGAGTAAGCCCATTTATAATAAAAAAAAAAAAGAACTAACTAATAACGACGCAGCATCGCTATGCGTATTCTATAGCACGTATAATTATTTTATAGTGCAGCACAGTAGGGAAGGGGCAAGCTCCGAGGAATTGTTTCGATCAATCCTTGCCGCTTCTTTCCGCCATTGCCCTACACGACAACATTTTCATCTTCAATGAACTGGTGAACTAATAGAATGAACTGGTGACGGCAGTATTCCAGACGGCACTTCGAAGTCCTCTGGTGCTGCAGATGTTTATGGGTGGCTATGATTGCTTACAGTCTGACCAAAAAGAATAGAAACTAAAAAGTGGCAACATTGTACCTAGTGTCATCCCTTTCAAATCAATAAATATGTGTGAGAAAACGGGACGCCACTACGATGTTGCCACTTTTTAATTTCTACTCTTTTTGGTCAAACTATAAATGCCATCAGGCGACCCATCTGCTTGTTGGCATAATCATAAAAAATATTCAACCGTAGATATGTCACGGTGTATCAGTGGGTAGTTCGATAAGTATGCCAATACACCGCAGTCGGCTTTCACGGAAAAAAATATAGTTTCCACGAAAAACGGAATACGTAAGTAGAACTTGTCACTCGACTTACTTACTCAAGTAAGTACTTATTACAACTAGCTATGTATGTATGTATAATATATTTGTCTGCCGTTTGTGTATATTTTATAAAAAAATTGACCACACTACAGTTTAATAAAATGTGCCGATTTAACTTATTGGTAAATATTTCGCCTTCTGTTTTTTATAGTCGTGAAGAATACCCACAGTGTATAAATAAAAAATGTTATTATGTAGATACCTAACTTTTATTTAAAATTGAAATGAAATTTTATCCATACAAAATAACTCGCGTTAATCGCTCATTGACAGTTCCTTTTAAAGTAATTTAAATTTAACTATCATCGCAACTACGTTTTCAGTGCATTGATGCTAAGAAAATTGACAAAAATTAATTTTAGGTGTAAATTAAGAAAAACTTATATATAATTTTATTATCGATAAGTCTAATTAATTCTATGTTTGGTTTAATTCATCGCCCGTGTAAGGCGTAAATCGATCAGTTATAAAATTACGTCATAGTAAAGCATTCCCATGTTTAGACAGATTGCATTTACTCAAACGTTCCAAAGAGTAAATAATAGGCGAGTGCGAGGCATATAAGAAATGGAGCACAGCGTTGAAATTAATAAAGTATACGACCTTTCACGAACAAGCGGCTCTAACATATGATGGAGTTCCGCTTCTAGCCATTTCACATGTGCAGTTTATTAAATTAATATGATCGATAGAGAGCCTACTGCCGGTTAGCATAGCTGGTCTAGCCCCTAGCACCGCTGATATGAAACGGTGCCTGTGGTTCGAAAACGCCCTTCTGTCCGTTATTAATTGCCCCGCGAACAAAAGCAAATGACTCAGTAGAGGTGATCCTGCGAGGGTGGGCCGACGTTATCCATTCAGGCACAGACGTCCGCGCGAAAGAGAAATGTTCATTCACGATAGGAGAATTTATGACTTTGATTTACGCGAGACTTTTCACGTAGAGCCCTCAACGGTGGAGTTCGTCCATAAATAGAGAAGGGTCACGGCTTGACGTTTTCGACGGTCCGTTATTATTGCATGTTACGGCTTCGCTTTTATGTCACTATTCAACTTCCATCGACCGTACTGAATTGTTATTGGAAGCGGAAACATTCTTATTTACATATCGACTTTCCGCTTGCTTCAGGATCATTGTTGTGGTCTGGAACTCGGCCATGCTGTTTCGGTGGAACCGGTAAATTCATTTCATCATATATTTCACGTTTTTTGTGAATTTTGGACTTTATTGTATTTAATTTAACATCAATTTAAAAATAATTGTGTTATCACGGGTATGTACATATGTATTATCATATTTCGTTTAACTCGCATTGCATTACGGAAAATGTTTGTTGTAAATAGGAAGCTTTTACATAATAGGGTTTAATGAAACTTTCTTCAGATAATTCCTTCTTATACGACGTAGCATTAGGAATAAACAGTTATGAAATATGTTTCAAATTACAAACTCTTACGAGAAAATAATAAACTTAGTGTAAGAAAAAAAAACAGATTAATTTTCTTTCGAGGAAATAAAATAATTATTTTATATTTTCTTAAATTTTATTTTCGTTGAATTCAACAATCACTATATTAAGTTCATGTGTACATTAACCAATGGTTTTTGAATATTCCAAGCGATTTCTTAAAACAAAACATTAAATTGTTTTACGACTAGCTTTTTATCGAAGGAAATCATTGTGCATGCATCGACATAGAAATTCATGTGTATGTGAAGTCTTCGGCCGACGTAGGGATTAAATAAAGCCCATTGACTCTTGCACATTAGAGGATACTTGTGGCTGGCGTAGGATTTACGGTGCATATATATACCTATACCTTTTGACAGCGTCCCAGATTTTACTTACTAATAAGTATATAGTGAAAACATTACCTAAGTGTAAAGTGAAAATTTGTTACAAATATAGAGTGTACAGATTTATAAGATTATTTGCTAAGAATACTTTAGGTATTGACACGTTCAGTCACTGTCAAATATTACTGTATGGTAAAGTTCTAGAACAATATGCTTCAGGTAAGGTACATTGCACGAAACGATAAATATGCTTGTACAATTTTGTAAATGGCAACGGTGCCAAGAACATATCCAATATTATTTCGCAAGTCAACCACCTCCAAGTTGCCAACGAAAATATTATGTAAATTCAGATTAAAAATAAAGCGTTGTTGTCGCCACATTGTTCGGCGGGCGCGGGCGCCGGCGCTGCAGTTAGGTAGTTTTATCTCACACAATTTCAATTTTTCATCTGCAGCTGTCAGCGCGCGGCGGCAGATAAGTAACGTTCGCGTTCGCGTCGCGTCCCCGGCATAAAAGTTTGTTCGCTCCACTTCCTTTTTATAAACTTTTTGTACGAACCAGCCGCGATATCAATAATTCTTACAATTTGTGACCTTTCAAGCGATACGATAGTGCCACGCCGAAAAGGTCGAATTAAATTCAACAAGTTAGTTTATTAAGTATATTGTGTCTGGCCGCATTGAAATAGTACATTACGATACTAGTGCGAAAAAAATGAAGTTCGAAACGAGTGGCGATAAATTAAAACACGACCGAAGGGAGTATCTTAAATCGACACGAGTTACGAATTTCCTTTTCGCACGTGTATCGTACGACGTTTTTCAGTACAGATGAGCCTCCGAAGTTTCGACCTGGCATATAATGAACCACTTCTCGCACTAGTGGGTAAAAAAAACACCGTCTGTACTGAAAAGTTGTATTAAGTTCTCGAGTTTTTGCTTATACAAAACGAGTGTGTTTTTGCTGTACCTATGTAATACAGCAAAAACACAAGATATAAAAGGTGACAGCAAACCAAATAAACACTTCTCCAACGATTATAATTAAAGAAACAAGCGAACTGCAAGTTCTAAAGCCTCACAATATATATGACTATTGTCAAGAGGGCGCTGTTATTCTGATATATGGGATGAGTGACAGTTCTGTTTAGTATGAAGAAAATAGTTCTAATGAAATTCCGGAGCATGGCGCGTAGTAGGCGTAATCATATATTTATGGTCTGGTTTGGCGTTTACAAAAATGTGCTACGCTGTAACCCCCGACGCAAAAACGACGGGGTTTTTTTGACGTGTCTGTCTGTCTGTCTGTCTGTCTGTCTGTCTGTCTGTCTGTCTGTTTGTCTGTCTGTCTGTCTGTCTGTCTGTCTGTCTGTGTGTCTGTCTGTCTGTCTGTCTGTCTGTCTGTCTGTCTGTCTGTCTGTCTGTCTGTCTGTCTGTCTGTGTGTGTGTTTGTCTGTGGCAAAACGGATGCTAACAGTTAGGTAACTAAACTAATTAAGTGATTATTTCTTACAAAGCAAATGATGTATTGAATCTGAAGTACTTATTTTAATATCATTTAGATAATTATTCAACTTCCTTTCGTCGTTAAAGCTAATTATTTGTGTATTTAACGGGCAGTTAATTAAAACTGTACCTAGTCGCCAAGTTTGACTTGCCAAAGTTTTACGCCGATAACAACATTAATGAAAAGTCGTCTGGATTTGGGTAAGAGTGGCGGTGACACAGGCAGCGGCGCGAGGGCGGGCGGGGCCGCGCCGGCCGTGCCAGTCGGCTTCGCGCGCTCCCGGCTGCCCCACGTCCTCGCGGCCTTCACCCGCAGCCAACCAATCGCGATCGCGCACAGACTATTTACATTTTGAACTGACCTATCTAAATATGAATCGGTTGGGACTTTGGAGACCTAACGATGTGTTCAGTGCTGCTTGGATGTGTTTTGATTTCCTGTGTTGAAGGAGTTAGTTCCGTTTATATGGGTGCACTGGCTCGTCGCCTGACGTGGTCTGTCACCTACTTTCGATGATTAGAACGTACCAGTTTGTGTTGAAAGTACCTGATATAGAGTGATAAGTTATAACGAAGCTTGAGAGTACGAGTATATGATGCTTTTTCGCTCAAGTTTTTGGAAAGTCAACAAAAATAAAAACGTTAGATACGAATTAAAGTTTTACTAACTTATTACGATTCTAAAGTTGCACTGTCGTTGCGCCTGGTGCATTTATTGCTGCAGACAAACACTTCGCAATTTCTAGTAAACTTTAGTTTCACATAATAAAGTTTGAAATAAATTATGTGCACAGTCGTTTCCAAACTCTACTCGTTCCATATTAAATAAATTGTTTCGTACGTAAATAGTAAGAAAACTTCTTCTAGTTAAATGAAATGTTCTGTGTAGGTACATACATACCTATACAATATTGTTAACAGTAGGAAAACAGAAGATGCACATTTTGCAGTTACTGGTTAATACCTATATATCTGCGCATCAATGCTACCAATTTCTAAAAAAAGATTACTTATAGGTACATTTAACCAAACAGCAGTGAATGTTATGATGATTTAAATAATAACAAATAACTATTTCATCGACCCCCATTGGCCGATAATGCACAATTTACTTTTATACATAATATAATGAACTTAATCATTAAACGTAAGATATGCCTACGCCTTATTTAATTAATATAAATGTCAAGTTTTATAAAGTTGACGAGAATCAACTAGAGATTCTGTAGAAAATCTGAAATTGTAACGTGAGTAGGTAGATACTTGAGTAGTAAATTATCAATCCAGAACACATGTATACATTTTGTGGGTTATCAAATATTACAACGTATACTTTAACTCGGCATTTTATTTTTAAACCATCTCTGTCAGTGGTAATATGTGTAGTTGTTATAAACAAAAATCTTTTGAATTTCAACTACCCAATGACCATTTTACGGCAATGAGACGTAAACCTACCGGCTGATATGAACTTACCTCTAATGTCATTAGATCATCTAAAGGGTAGCATTTAAATATCGTCTATTTCGCACGTACTTGCCAATATCTGTATTGGCACAAGCGAGATGCACCATAATGAAACCAGTTCATTCAAGTATCGTTCTAATGAGTGTCTGATTGGACAGTCAATCAGACACTCATTAGAACTAGTGCTAGTAATCAAATAATAAATAATGAGAACCGATATAAAAAATCACCTGAACAAAATGCGGCTTTCATATTTATTTTGCAACTTTCAAACTGTAATTCACCGTGATAATATTAATAAATAGAAGAAACGTAGAAAAAAAATGCAATCAAATTATAAAAATTAATGAATTTCATTATTAGGGTAGACCGAGGCGAATCGGATCAATTTTGGGTTAAGGTCAAATAAAAACAATATTTCAAAGCGATATGTCGTTTATTAATGTTTTTTAGATGCAACGGTTATTGATTTATCGAATCCAGTATTCAAAACAAATGTCAGAGCTTTTAATATATTTTTACAATTAAAATACAAAAGCATTAAAAATATCCGATTCGCCCCATTTTTCGAGGCGAAACGGATAAAATTAAAAAGCTTCATAAAAAATTGTTTTCATTCAATAACACTATGCCAGAGTAAAATTTGGAACAACATATCATATTATTATCATATTATTAAGATTAATTACTATTAGCATGGCTCAAGTTGTATTTTTGTAACATTTCGACTTCCCTTCTATAGTAACGTTTCAACTAAAGTCAACAAAAAGCTAACACTACGATACAGTGAAAATCTTCTTTGCAAGGATGTAAATGGCACATTATATATTTCGGCTGCCCGACGTATCATCAGCTCTTTACACAGCATCTTTCCAGCTGCTTCTGACATATTTTCTACACTCCATGCTCCCTGATGTGTTTTTTTTTTATGTACGTACGGACCATCTGAAACGTGCAAATAATAATAATAATTAGAATGGCTGGCCGTCCAGAGTGGAGTCGTTAGGGCTATATGCCCCAGGGGTGGAAGTGAAAATTTGCATAAGACGCGAGTTGGTGCAGTGGCTTAACAGCCACTGGGCAGAAAGCGGTGTACATATCTCGACACCCTTGAGTTCTCACACCGGTGTTGCCCTTGAGCCATCTTGGATGTCGCTTTTTGTGGGGGCCCATCTTGTGGGGACGAGTCACCGTCTGCCGGAAATAAAATTGGATACCGTTTTATTAGGCAGGCGTCCGGTTTTTTATCCATAGCCCAGTATTTAGTCCATCACTTTCATCAAAATAGACCAGTTCATTTTAGATTCCATTAACTCTCAAATAGTCCTTACACCCTGGCAGGTGTTGCCTCTGCGTGTGTCCCATGATACGGGCAAGGGCAACATCCGCTCGGTGTACCCCTTACATTTCATTAAAGTGTAGAAAGGGCCTCTACGTGTTGGCTTCGGCCCCGCGCACGCCTCCCAAAGGTCCGGAATACCATTGTTCCGTGATGGGAAAGACATAATTAGAATAAACATAAAAAAACGGATCCTAAATAGTGATCCACTTCGCCCCCAAAGAGGTGATCCGAATAGCCTCAAAACATAATTATGTTTACAATATTTTTACCTAGCGTAAATATTCTTTAAAGTACAGTATCAATCACATCAATAACGAATACAAAACACATTGTTAACAACATTTAATAATAAACATTAGACTTCAGCCAACTTACTTGGATTTTATCACAAAAATTGTAACCACGTTTTTTATATCACCGGTAAAATCACAGCACACCGAAACGAGTGGTTTGACTTGAAGTATCGCTGAAACTTGCCTAATGGCGGCCGCTAGTGGCGACCTCTGCCGCGGAGTGCGGGAAGGTCAAACCCAACGCGGGATGCTGATTAGCTGCCCGTGGCTAGCCGCTATCATTTGAATTTGAAAGAAATGCTTAACTTGATCCGATTCGCCCAGTGATCCGATTCACGTCGGTCGACCCTAACCTTAGTACTTTGTTAAAAAATAGTTTTGAAATATGCGTATGCTTTATATACATTTAAATATTTTTTTCCAAAAAAAAATTTGCCTTGCTTAACCTGTTATGTTCTTTTAATGAGTTTTGCAGTAAGTATAGAATACCACAGCTTTTGAATAAACGCTTGCATGAAATCTCGAGGGAGCTAAGTAGAATAAATACTAAGGACCAAGTACCAAGCCTTTCATACACAGGCAGAAGACTTGCCTTTTGTTAAATTATGTGTGCATAATTTCAGCATCTTCACCTAATTATACTATACCCTATTAGGTTATGTTGGTTGTAAAGTCTAATAGGTACCTATATAACTAAAAATATACAAGTTCATTTATTGTTTAATTTATTTTCATTATCAATTGTTTCGCAACGACCTAGAATTAAAATATTTAGATGCAACTATTCTGCTCTACGATGCATTTCGTAACACCACTTAGTGTTGAGTCTAAGTAGCTATTGATAAATGGGTGGCTCTTGAAACTGCAACTTTCTAAAGCTGAACGGTGAAGATGAACCAAAGATATAAATTTTATAAGTTAATATTATGATATTATCTAAAATAATAAAAATGACTTTTGACAATCTAAATTAGCAAGGCGGACAAATTATGGGCAAGGTTTCTACTGACCAAGTTGCGTTTGCCCTAGTGGTCAGGCTCTCTAGCCAAGAGTTTCGTAGTCTTCTCTCCCTATCGCTCATACGTATTGGCGCGACAGAGTCAATTGCGAACCGTTCTCCAAGGAATACGTTTGGCTAGAGGCCCAGTTGGCCTTGATTCATTCCCTCGAAGTGAAACTAATCTTGATTGAAGTTTCCAAGTGATTCCCTCCAGTGATATATTACTAGAACTTCTATTATAAGGTGAAGGTAAAAAGTATTCGTTTCCATCATAACATTTCTAGCGGGAGTAAACGTATTTTTGTTTTAAATCAGTGCCGAGTATACGCTACGTTATAAATATAATATACCTCTGTAATAACGTTATGGGGAAGTGGGAACCTCCGGGAGAGATATATTTGATTTGTTCATTTCTTTGTGCATCTTATAGCGGGCAGACGTTAACCCTCTTTGTATTAGTAGCTACTGGCTGAATACATTAGATTATGTACTAGTTTGAGTTTCAGGTACCTACATTATTTGGGTATTCATATCTATAAATGTAAAGGCAACATTAGTTAATTTTTCCGCATGATAACGAATTTATTATTAAAAATAGGGGAGATATTATATAATAATACTTAATGAATGTACTTAGAAATGTACTTCCTAAAGAGAAAATCTGTGCCTACCACAATCGAAGGGATAACGAATATATCTAATACTGGGGCTGATAAACTCCCCCAGCCAGGAAATTACGTGCTTTATCGGAATTGTAGCGTTCCTTCGAAAACGGAAACTACCAGCGCATTTTTTATTCCCAAATTGGACGAAAATTACTGTTGGTTCAATTAACAGTCGCATAAATTTCATTATGAGTATATAAAATACTAATGAGTCTATGAAAAAATCTTATAGTTTAATTTGAATAGATTATTGAAATCATGCAGTAATCGGGGAATGATAACTTGAACATCTTTTTTATAACATTTTCATCGCGCATTATGCGAGACTGCATTAAAACGCTACAAAGTGTTTTGGTACAAAGCGTTTAATGCTACGCGCTACGGCGCAATGCTACGAAATGAGCCAAATGCGATGAAGAATCCATAATATACTTAGGGCCAGTTGCATCAACCACATTTGACAGACACATCATCGTCACACAGCAGCAGACGTCTATGGAACTACCCATACAATAAAATTTAACGAAGGCTTTAACGGTGACAGACGGTTTGATGCAATCGGCCCTTAATCAGAATTGAGGTGTTAATAACATGCTTCGATCTTAAACGCTTCCTTTAGGTAATTGTAACATACCACTAAACTTTGCTTTATTATCTACTTTGATTGAGGGACCATTGGGTGACATTGCGGATCTCATTTATTACTAAACAGGCCCCGTAGCCGAATGGCATTTCTCCGACGCCAAACGAAAGCGATACGCCGCTGGCTCTGTCGCGCCAATACGCAAGCGCGATAGAGATAGATATCTACTAGCGCTTCGTTTCGTGAGCGTTTCGTGAGCGATTGTGCCATTCGGCTAGCCACCCAGTACAGCTAAAGTCATGAAATTGGATAATATAAGAAAGCTTAGTTGATCGGTACAAAAACTGCAATTTAAACTTTGACATCATAAATATAGCAATGTTATGAAATACTTATAAACAATGATTTACCTAAAGTTATTGTGTTAAACTTGGACTAATCACTCTTGTTTAAAAGCCAGTAAACTTTGATCAATTAAACTCCTTGAAGATTTCCCGTAAATAATACTTTAATACTAAGATAAGTTCTGTTGAGACGTTTTTAATGAAGAACCTTGCGAATTATTGGGTGAAATATCAAACAACTTCTGATTCTCGTTAAAATATAATATATAAGTAACATCTGAACATGAAACTATCTTTAATCTAGAGAAAATCGTTTTTAATGTATGTCGTTTTTACTATAATTATAAAAGAAGTAATTTGCTCGCATTTATAAAAAAATATTAAATAATAAATAATCTAATCTAAATATTTGTTTCCAATAAAAATAAATCATTGACAAACAAAAGAGGCTTACACCCGTTTGCCAAATTCCGTCATTTCCAAAAAGCTGATATTTGGCAAGTCGTTAATAAAACGGCTTATCATAAAGCCCATCGGATCAACTGTCAACATGGTTGGCCCGATGTGGCCGGATTAGGCATTTTATAAAACTCCAAAATAAATCAGGAGTTCAGGACGATAAAATAATGAAGTTTGTCGAGCTTAGGCTCGAAGTGAGGAACTCTAATTAATTGTTCTGCACACTTAGCGAGCCATCAAGAAAAAGTTTTACCCTTTCATACTTTAATAGTTTTCAGTTTTCGATAGTAAAACCAATAGAGGAAAAGTAAAGTAATATCATACTCTCATATAAATTTAACGGTAGGATTTAATTGGAAAGTGTACTTATGTTATTTTTATAGTCGTTATACTTTAGCTTTATTTTTAGTTAAATTTCATTGTTTTCACTTGGTAATCTGTGGAAACCTTTGCAGAGCATTTGCTTGAGCATCTCGTAGCGTTATTTGAAGGCTAATAGTTATTTACTTTGAGTGGGCTCCCGTCACGGGTCACGGAGCATGTTTGTTGTCTCAACTTCTACATATTAATGGCTTTTGTTTGTTTTTAATTTAATTGATTGGTATGGATTACCTCGTTTATTGTGGGCTTCACTAGTTTAGGGTAAAGGTCAACGATCTTTTCGTATTATGTGTCAGACGAACACGCGTGATAGATAATGATATTTTACGAGTTAATTACCAAATAATAGTACATTGTGCAACAAGGGGAGGAAGTTGAATATTACTAACGAGAGTAAGTTCCGGCAAGCCGTCGCGATTTAAAGACTCGAGTTAGTAATATTCATACTCCCCGAGTTACTTACAATGTAAAAAATATGTAAATAGATGTAAAAAAGTTAAGTACGGTACAAGAAATTTCATTACGAACGGGAGAACGATTTTTCTATAACTCACGCTCCGCCTGCGCGCAATAGCACATTTAAAGTGAGGGTGTGATGAAAATACTATTGCATACCTACATTTCAAGAAGACTTAATTTGCTTTTCGGTACTCAGAAAATTATACGTATTAAATAATTACGTAGGTATAAATATCATATCCATGATTAAGAGACAATTATCTGTGTTATATAATATGGGACATAATATGGACATAATGCGATATAATATGGGACTGACAAAGCCCATACGAAAAAGCGTACCCCTGAAATGTATGGGCCTTTTAGGCTTAAAAATAGATGGCGCTGTATCGCAGCCTGGAAGTGGCCAAAAGGATATTTTCCCCAAATATTTTTGCGTTTTTATTTTTTAACCCCCGACGCAAAAACGACGGGGTGTTACCTAGATGTTTGACGTCGTTGTTTGTCTGTCTGTATGTCTGTCTGTCTGTCTGTCTGTCTGTCTGTCTGTGTTTGTGTCTGTCTGTGGCATCGTAGCTCCCGAACGGATGCTCCAATTTCGATTTAGTTGAAAGTTGAGTATGTTGGGAGTGTTCTTAGCCATGTTTCATGAAAATCGGTCCACTTTCCACTATGTCGGGGTTTTTTTTTTAAATTTTAATTTTGTGGTTATTATAAGAACACATGACATATTTATTTATTTTAATATCATGCTATCACGTCAATACGCATTTTGAAAAAAAAAAAATGTAGGCATCATCAGTGTAGTTATGATAGTATTTAATAAAGTACGATTCTTAGTATGAATATTTTAAATCCTATATGAATTACTCTTGGTGTTAATTAAACAAATAAATGCTCTTTATGGGATTCAAACCCATTCTTCTATCGGCTTCACTCGGCCCCACTTCGTATTTTACGATGAGTCGCTTAGGGCCAGTTGCATCAACCACATTTGACAGACACATCATCGTCACGCAGCAGACCTCTATGGTACTTCCCATACAATAAAATTTAACGAACGCTTTAACGGTGACAGACGGTTTGATGCAACCGGCCCTTAATAGCTCTATGTAGAAACGATGCGGACATATCTGAAAGTTTAGACCGTGTCTGAATTCACTAGGTCAGACTGATCGTCAAATAGCGACCTTATGTATAGGTACTATTTTTAGTTTTAGGATTATACCTCAGAATACTAGACAGACATTCCGAAGAATTTTGTCAATGTAAACTATTTACCCCTATTTTATCTATTGGTATTATTAAAAACTGGTTTACATACAGATCGATTTTAACTATCGCTTATTATAAATATAAATCAAATAGTGTAATTATTTTATAAACACGTAGCAATTTAAATTTGAGTTGTACGTTTTGATGTTATGTAAATATTCTGACGATATACGTTTGTGTAATACTAGTAATTCATTACTACATTTATTGACCTCTTACTTATTTTATTTTGCAAATTAACTTAATAACTCTTGTAATTTAATAGAGAAGTGTGTGTACCTACTAATTGTTTTCTTAATATGTACTTATTAAATTAGGTAAGGGGGAACGAGAAATATCTCATTATGCGAAATGTAACAAGAGTCGTGAGTTTCAAACGTTAATTAAGTAAGAGAAGCACTTACTCGCAAGCTATGAAGAAAATTAAGACAATTATTGGATCCAAAACTTTCCCTGATACGTAATTCTTAGTCTTCGCCGTGTTAGGGTTCTATAATGAAGTTATATAACTCTCACGTGTCAAAATCAGGAAAATAAGAACGGTTAATTTAAGTTAGGTGAGTTTATTTACCCACGCCGCTACTTCTTTGTCTGCGTTGTGCGCACGGGCGACGGCGCGCGCTTGTCGTAACACAAAAGATAAATACCGCCGTCGAACAAGAGAGGTAATTGAGATAAACAGATGTGTATTCTACTGTATAACTTTCCGTCGGCGAATGTAACACGTAACAAAATCAACCAAGTTTATCTGCAAACTTACAATCTCTTCCGACGCGTTACAGTTCACGTATGATGTATTGGGTACACGTACGCTAGTTGAACAACAGAAACTTTTAACATAAATAACTTGACTTGAGCGTAAATAGCATCATTAAATTCGTATAAAAATAAACATGAATTGCTTCTTTTTCTACAGTCATAATCATGAAGAATGTCATAAAACATAAGTTCAAATGAGGCGGTTAGACGTTAAACATGAACAGGCCGGGCTACGATTATACCGTGCCTTCATCCACTGCCTTCTATCCGACTGTCAACCGACCTCCTCAATACGATCGGGGCTACGGGCAGTTCGCAGTCGGCCCTCTCTATAGCCCTTCTTCGCATCCGCTTTCTAATTACGCTGATGTATACGAGGGAAATAACGACACCACACTACGAGCAGAAGAGAGGCATTGGTATATAGAAAATCACAAAAACTTACAACCGAGTTATGAAATCAATCATGATGCAACCCCTCAAGATGCCAAAGTTAAGAAAGAAGAGGAAAAGAAAGCCGATATTCCTATTAGAAGAGCCGATGCATCCCAGGCTCGACAGAGGCGAAAAGAAGATCGGTGCTCGTGTGAATGTTGGCCGAGCACTGACAATAACGACGTGGTGGACAATGCAAGGGCAGAAACAACGAGATCATTGTCGGGTGTCGATATGGTAGCTTCTTACGGAGTGTATGGGAACCCGCAAGACGATGACAGCTCCGGGTTCGCTCGGCTGTCCGAGAAGAATGTGGCTTTCGGACAGGGCAGTGAAGCCCCCACACAGGGTGTGATAGTGAACCAGCAAGGAAACAGTGCCGTGGTGCGGGCGACGGCCGGACGTGAGAACACTTGTGGCAAGTGCTGTGTGTGGACTTCTAATCCGCCGGCCGCTAACTCCGAGGACTATTGCTGGGTACATTATTGTAGACCAGCTTTAATAGTCCTTTTGCTGCTGTTTTTTCTAGTCTTGTTGGGCGTGTCAACAGGGTTCTTATTAACTAATAACTGTAAGTATTACTAAAAGAAATATCTTTTTTTTAAATAATTCAATTTAGTCTATTTTGTTTAATCTATTATTTACATTTACTTCTTTACCTTGAATTATTGGTTGATAATATACATATACTGATTTATCAAATGAAGCGATAAATATGATTATTTGAAACAAGGATATTAAAAGATGATCAAGGATGTGGTAAGGGTAAGATAAACGCCTAATCCAATAATAATATATGTACTTGCTTTGCGTAAGTGTGGTTCGGAGTACGATTAATTCAATTAACGCCACTATTGGCGCAATCCTACGTGCGCAATGGATTAGCATGAAGCGAGAGTATTAGTGGTAGTACGATGGCTGTGTTTATCGGCATACATAAATATTAATATTTATATACGAATATGTACTGGAAATTGCTACATGGATTAACAATGTAAATAGTATAAAGAGTACAAGTACCTGGGGACAATGATTGCACATCGGTTTTTCGTCTTCGTAGAGCGTTGTCCCTTTCTTGCTTATGTGACGTTAATAAAATTGTCTTTTTCCAAAATCGATGTGCATTCTTTATCATCTTTTACTGTACGATGAAATATTTAAACTAAACAAATGCTACGTTGTAAATGTAAGTATGAGGTGAAATACATTAATATCATGAATTACGACATGTGTCAGCATCACGCCTTGTAGATGGCGGATTTTTCAATTTTCAATGCTGTCAATTTCAGTTGTTCAAGTTTCAATTGTCTAAAAGGTTGGATTTGTAGTTTTGTTACAAGTAACTAACAATTACTGTTATTATTTAATATTTCATATCTTTAGGATATCTAAAACATGTCACCCAACCAGTAGCAATCACGCGTGTCGCTCGCGCTAACTCAACTACTGACAAACACAAGCTAAACGCAAGACATTTGAATTTGTCCAAAAGGATATCATTGTCGGTTCAGAATTGCGACTGTAGAGAGTGTAGAGGGAACACCTGGATATAAAAACAAATTGCCCGAGTTAAACCGTAGACGAACCCTTTAGCTTCGGTCAATAGTACCTAACTGTGAACAATAGTTGGTTTTCTATGTAAAGCGCAGTATAAAACTGCATCGGATATGAAAAGTCATTAAAGTTGCAAAGATTTAATTTTCTCAATTCAGCAAAATATATTTCTGCCAAACAAGTAGAATTAGTGTTTTTTCGAGACGCTGACTCGTAAAGTTGCAGTAATTCGCTTTACCACATCCACCAGTTTAAATCTCAGCGAGTGCTCGCTGTTAAAAAAAAAAAAAAAACAAAATTGCATTAAAATGAAAATCCTTTAGCTGGAGGTTCTCAGAATGGTAAGGCGGCAATTGATTTTAATTTAATTCCTCTTCACTAAATGACATAATTGCGAAGTGGTGAGATAAAGTGATCTCACCGAGAATGGTTTTAGAAACATTTATTATTTCAAATCGGGATTTTATTTAGACGAGTCGAGTTTTGTCTCGGTATGTATTTTGGCGAGGTTGGCTGCGCTCGTTTTTCTCTCTGGCAGAACATTAATTTTAGTGGCACTCTGCCCGCCACCCAGGGCTGGATTTTCAAATTGCGGTGAAACTACTGGAATTAGGGAACCGCTTTAAATATTCATGCGGCAGATTTGGGAATGGGAAAAAATAAGAACTTGTAAAGGTAAACTTGATTAAAGCTAGGCCGGTTTACGTACGTTCAAAAATAGATTTGTTCTTTTATTTTTAAAAGTAAATATAATTCGGTATAAACTGCTTTGCTACAAGGCAATTATGGGATAAATGGTTGTATTAATAGCGTCTGGTTTGTTTGTCTTCAGGCAGTCGTGATATAATGTGCAAAAGTATATGTACTAAATTAAGTATGACAATGACTATTTCAAAATTAACAATATTCGAAACATACTACCTACTACATAAGAGTAGTTAGATCATAAATGTAGTTAGTACGATTGAGCCAACAAGTTACCAGGTAGGTACTGCCAGTACAGGCAACATACAAATTGTATACATCTAAATAATAAATAAAATACCTTTAAACGAGCTATTCTTGTATATTTATTTATTAATTTATATATACCGGCAATCTCGTGAACAGCTCTATCGACTTCGCTGAAAGTTATATTTTTTATTCTTAGGTCCCGAAAAGCGAATTTTTGAGTTTTCATTCGTTTTTCTTTCGCATTATTATTAAACGCAAAATACGGTATGTTTATCATTGTATTATGGTTTGACATCTAATAACACGATATAACAAAATAGAACCCCGAGCGTAGTTCGGTAGCCCGATACCACAGAATAATCTTCTTTTATTGGATACATAGGTAATTTGATTTGTGTTTCTTGTCACATCTCTATATTGACAATCCTGCACTAACTAAGGTTTCTGTTTGATCCAATGGTTGACTGGTAGAGAATGCCTTAAGACATTAAGTCCGCCATTTGTACAATTTTATGTCGTGCAATAAAGTCTAAATAAATAAATAAATAATAAAGAGTACTATCGTACAGCTGAAAGTGCCGCCCACCCCCTCTCGGTTACCTCACAGTTACCGTTACCGCCTGTCAAAAACGCGAACAGTTGACCTGTCATATTTCACTCATACAAGCATAGTACGCGTTCACCTACATGAGCTTAGATTGTGTGCTATAACGCGCCTCTTTCATATATTTGATCGCCAGTGTCCGAGGTCACAGTATAAGGATAAATCAGTAGTTAATCTCCGGCAGCGGCGACGCGGTCGTTACTACTGCGCAAGGTCACGCAGGGTTGTACCCTGTGCTACTGTCCTACTCGTAGTAACTGTGTATGGCGCTATGCTAGTACCAACGCTCTTTCTACCTTTTTATCTAATAAAGATTCAAGTACGTGTTTGTTTCTTAAATACTGACGAAATCGTATTTACATAAAATGTTTGAATAGATGTTTGCACAATATTTAAGTAGGTACCAAACTTTCAAGCTAGATAGATCGCAGCATCTACCTAAATGTTACGGATTAAATCCTTATTGATTTTAATGTGTCATTCTAGCTTTAAATCTCACTTTTACGCCATTTACGTAAGCAATAATGTACCTAACACTGAAAAATATAACAACCACTTACTTTTCTGGGTGTCTAGGAATTCTAAAGAACATTCTGACATTTCCGCATTTTGAGAACTGTTCTCCATACACCCATAAACACTACAGTAACGAAAATATGTCTTCGGTGCTGACGTCATTTTCTCCCGAACTCAACACGTCAACACAGCGCGCGAACGCGGCCCCGACTGTCCAGCCCAATACTTACCAGTTTCGCATGTATTCGGTGCATATGGAGAGTAGTTTTCGACACACCGCGCGGAGTGAAGTTTGTTAGAAGAGTTATTACTGCTTTATACTGTGCCGAGGTGTTCCGATACTTAACCATAATCCCCACAACCTGTGCTACAACTACAACTGTTACAAAATGACGCAATTTTTTTTTTCTACTCCGGGACTATTATTCGTCATTTACAGGGTCGTGCATAGATCTTTAAAACCCTACATAAAAGTCTATTCCCTACAGCCAGCGTCCGCCGGCTTTCCGCGCATGCGCGCGTATCAAAAAACTGAAAACGCATTGTTTGGCTCTGTAACCACGGCAACGCATTGTTATAACGATACTGCGCGCGTGCGCGGGAAGGCTTTGGGCAGTGAGCTGACAGTGCAAACCTTTGCGTTAAATACAGGAAATAGTGTGAAAACTACAAAAAACTAAGTGCATGGTCGTAGAAAAACTATTATATGCAACGGTGTTTAACTGAGTAAAAAAATACTCGTGGCGTCTTAATAACAATTTTCGGCTTCGCCTCAAATTGTTACCCGCGCCACACGTCTTTTTTAACCTCCTTTAAATGCCTGTTGCATAAAATACTATGTAACTAGATATTAAGCATAATAGCAAACTATTCGAAGTGTTTTATATCATATCGCGTTTGCCACACGTCTACTAAACACAGTAGGTTGTTTCGACAAAAGTCATCATAGTAACCATTAAACCAACGCATTTGGCTGGTTTTCCATTACCAGTGCGACTATAAATTGAAATAGATATCATACACGAAAGAAAAAACGGCAAGGCCCACTGGAGGCCGAGCCGGGAATCGAACCCGGGTCTTCAGCTTACGCGGCTAACGTCTTTACCACTAGACCACACGCCCGACGAAATTAAGAGGATACGGTAGCGAAAATACTAAAATAGAAAGGAGTTCCCTTTCAACTTGGGAGTTTTAGTTAAATATACAAGTGTTATTAACTAGATTTATCGAAAAAAAAATTGTCCATTTAGAACAACTCAGTCAAAAAATATTTAAAAAAAATCTTTAAAACCGAGGTTCCGCTCTCGACTCTTTCCTCCTTCAAAACTTAATCAATCGGAACGAAATTTGAGAATCTGAATAACAATAAAATAATCTATGTCGGACCGTTTAGTTTTTTTGGTTAATTGTTACCAATCTTGCGCCAATTTTTTTGCGCCACAATGAAAAAGGCTGTTTTTGGAAATTTTTGATTGGCTCTAGAGTCTTTAAAAAGCAGAATATCAAAATCGAAACGGTACGACACAGATAAAAATAATAACAATCTGTGTTGAAAAAATCATTGCTCTATTTTCAAAAACCAGGGAGGAAATAGTCGAGAGCGTTTGTATGGAGAATTGGCCCCTACCGTATCATCTTAATTGCAACAAAAAATAAGAATACTTGCAAGCACTAACTGTTCGCCCTTAGAGTTGGTCAAAAGGCGCCTAGCCTTATCACAAATAACATACACTAGAGAAATTTCGTCGGGTACCACGGCGGGCGTGTGGTCTAGTGGTAAAGACGTTAGCCGCGTAAGCTGAAGACCCGGGTTCGATTCCCGGCTCGGCCACCAGTGGGCCATGCCGTTTTTTCTTTCGTAGGTATATGATGTCTATTTCAATTTATAATTTTATAAATAATTAGTGTGACTACTTGAAAAAAAGAACAAATCAAAAAATATTCCACAAAATAATTTGATTTGTTCCCTAGTTGTACCAGTGCGACTTTTGAATTTTACCGGCGATCAAACACGCGTTTCGAAATTATGTATATAGACGTAATGTCATTTGAATATAATATATGTACCTATATATATAGGTTATTTTGTCAAATAAGTAGGTTCCTATATTACGAAGAAATAACTTTATTTACTTAGAAGAAATAAATTAACTTCGTTACTTCCTTTGTGATAGGAAATTTGTCTCTGGACCCTGAATATTCTTATTTTTTGTTGCAATTAAGGCATTATTTATTTTGACACCTACAAAAAGGCATTATTTATTTTGACACCTACAAAAAGTGACGTGCTGAAGCTAGTAGGGACGGACTACCTATTTAGATGTTTTGACTAAGTTCGGGCACTCGATGCGGACAGTAGATCCGTTTGCTTGATCTATGGACCAATACAATTATATGAAATTTATGATCACATCCCTTATTATAATTACGGAACGCGTCACAATTAATTTATCAGCAGAGTTGAGCTCAATTCCAATATCGACCACCAAAGAGGAATACTAATATAAAAAAATACTTCTGAATAAAATCATCGCTCTGAGATTATATTGCAAAAGTATTTTTGATAAGGAACTACTTGAGATGAAATCTTAAATGTTAAAATCCTTTTAATATTGAAACCTTCATTAAATACAGACAGTCACTTTTAATTTGTGAACGGGTAAAGTTACTTCAAACAAAAAATAATCCCTTTAATTTTGGGCGCCTAATATATTCAGTTTCATGGTAAAACCGTCAGATTTTAGATTATTTAAATAATTTCCAAGTAAGAATATTATGCCCACTGAGGCATCATTAGAAATTTACCTTTTCATGAATATTAAAGGGGCGGGTTCATTAAAAGTTATTTTAATTCCAGTCTAATTTACTACATGGTAATTAGTTTTGCTTGCATTCTTCTGCGGTGTCGCGTTCCACGTTTCATTTCGGCGGGTGTCGTAAAAGCCGAACAGGAGAACAAAAGGCGCAACATTTCTGTCTGCGCGGATTAACTTTGCTTTAGGTGGGAGTAACATAACATTTCGGAATGTGACACAGCGGGCTCGCGGCTAATGGGGCCGCAGTCCGGTTATATATAAAATACAAGAAGAGGCTGGCAGAACGCGGCACAAGCCGGGTGTACTGGGGCGGTGCGCCATATTGTTTTATTGCAAATTGGTTGGACGTAGACCGCGCCTGTCCTTTACATATACGAGGCTATTAAACGACGCCCGGTATCCAGTCACGTGTTAAACGAATCCGATCGCTGCATACAATGTTAGATCGAGAACGGCTCTCGTGACACGTAACTAAGGTTTGGAAAAATCGTAGTCACTATGCAAATGGCAGGCGATTTTCCACGTCCAAACTGCTGAACGAGTTAGTTTTATTCCGTTTTTTGCCAATTATTTGCTCAATTTAAACGTTATACGGACTTGGAATTAAACAACGAGTTTTCGTACTTCCCAAACCGTTTTCGTAACCATATAAATACATACACCGTGGATTTGTAATTCAATCCAGTATTTGTTGGTGCCTATTGGAATATTGTTTGATAAAAATATTAGTACGTGAAAAATATTTCCCTGAAAATAACTTATTCAGCATAAGTGTATACTGTAATGCAAAATATGTGGATGTCAGTTAGAGTTTTGCTTTTCAGCTTCTATTCCATAAGTAAGACACAAATAATCAACACTCAATCAACACTAAAATCGAAATCATGTATTTCTTATTGATATTTTGATTGTTTATGAATGAACATACCTATAATATTAGGATCGTAATCATATACACAACCTACAACAATGAGAAATCAAAGCGTACCTACAGCTATTAAATTTTATTTCATAAACCTATTAAGACTTATAAGTTAACCAAGTGAATCGATTTGGGAAGGTAATGATTATCAGCCGTCAACGGCGGGGTTTGGTAAAGTTTATGAATCACGCACCGCGACCGTGTTGTCCTGCTGCTATACAATAATTGAGTATGAAGCTATAATTCCTACGACGATAATGAATATGACTAACGGCTTCCTGACACGCAGCTTTTTACCTTAATAAGTAGCACCCAGTCACAAAAATGCGCACAAAGGGTATTGAATTATGTACGGACGGAAACCGACGCCGCGACCGTTGAATGGTTAATGAAATTTAATAAAGTTACTTTAACTGCCCCTTTTTAGGGTTCCGTACCTCAAAAAGGAAAAACGGAATCCTTATAGGATCACTCGTGCGTCTGTCCGTCTGTCATAGCCAATTTTCTCCGAAACTACTGAACCGATTAACTTGAAATTTGGCACGCATATGTAAACCTGTGACTCAAAGACGGACATGTAATTTAAATTAAGAAAATTTAATTATAGGGGTCACTTTTGGGGGGTAAAATTGAAAATTAAAAATCAAAGTTTCTAGAACTATATTGTGTTACATATCAAATGAAAGAGGTTTTTATAAGTATTTCAAAAATATTTTGGTAATCATTTTTAGTTTAGTAATTTTCAAGTTCTGATTTTCATAAGAGACAAGTAATATAACTAATAATAGTCTACTTCTTCGACAGTAACAGACATTACCAAGTTCAAGAGTCATACCTATAAAGAAAATAATTTGTTATAATATATAAGTATCTAAAGATATAATGCTGAGTAAGCGCGTTTTAATTGTTACGCCTCCCATGGATCCCTAAAATCGTTTATTGTGTCCTGAAAAATTACCTACCCCTTACACGCCAGCAGCGTTCCTTTTGTCCACACTGAACTTGCATTTCTAAAAATCCATTATTAAAGCAGGGCACATATAAAATGTCACGATGGCCTTGTTCTCTTTATCTTCGGATAAAGCAACATTATTGATGGTAAATTTTGACTAAACTAGGTCTAAATATAATTAACGATGTGTGTAAAAATATATTTGAATTGACCTGAGGGTTCATGGCTAGTAAGCCATGAACCCTCAGCTATAACAAACTTATGTAGAAAGCACTATTTTTAAATGGATTATTTTTAATTGTTTTCAAATCGGTCAATACAGTAAACTGACTTTATTGATGTGTAACAATGCGACTACCAGAGCTTGAGCCCCGTCGCTGGCGACGGGTGACCAAGTGCCTAAAAACTTACGCACCCGCGACCGACGGCGTGCGTTGCGTTTTGCGTTGCAAACTCCAGACGCCGCCGGTCGCGTGTGAGTCGCGTGACGGGTCAGAAAGACCAGCTTAACGAGAGTAATCGCGACGGCTTGCCGGGGCGATTTAGAGATTTGAGTTTCCTATATTAATACGCCCACATACAATGTTTTTCATCACACTTGCAATATAAAAAAAATATTTATAAAAAAGATGCGTTGTAGTTGTAGTTGAACTACAACGCATGCTACAAGATCTCAGCACTGCGAGCCTTGAAGTTGGACTCACAATGAATAGAGCGAAAACCAAGTTGATGACTAACGGAGCAAAAGATGGGGTCACGGTAGATGGGCAGGATATACAATATGTCGATGAGTACATTTACTTGGGCCAGATAGCATCCTTCGAAAACAGGCAAACTCTAGAAGTCAATAGACGCATCGAAAACGCCTGGAAGAGCTTCTGGTCCATGAAAGCGCTATTGAAGGGTGACCTTCCCCTGTGTCTCAAGCGCAAACTCATTGACATGTGTATCCTGCCTATCCTAACCTATGGTGCTCAAACGTGGTCGTTAACGGAGGCTTTAAAGTCCAAACTCAAGGTTTGTCAGCGGGCGATGGAGCGCAGTATACTGGGTGTTCGCAGAACTGATCGAATCAGAAACACGGAACTGCGCTCCAGAACTCGAGTAGTAGATGTAGGTGCCAAGACCGCTAAGCTTAAGTGGGACTGGGCTGGACACGTCTGCCGCATGCATCCTGAAAGGTGGGCTAAAATGGTTACCAAATGGGACCCACGGACTACGATAGACGGTGTAGGTAGAGGTACAGGCAGACCAAAAAGGAGATGGTGCGACGATCTGGAAAAATTTTATCCCAACTGGTGGGGAAATGCAAGTGATAGGGTCGAGTGGAGGAAGAGAGGGGAGGCCTTTGCCCAGCAGTGGGACACTAACGCAGGCTAGAAAAAAAAAAAAGATAAATTTTATGACGCCCTAGCGAGAACGAGTTTACTATAACTCCTGCTCAGCCTGCTAGCATATTTACTGTGTGAGTGTGATGAAAAATAATTTTATTGTGGTATTACAAATTCTGATAGGATTTTATCACATATATACCTATCACATCCTGATTTAAAGCACTCCTTATTTTGGTTTTGCTGATATCTACGCGCGTATACTGTACTTTCGGCGTCATAACGCGCGTTAAAATTTTCTTACAATCTGGTTGAATTGCGTTTAATTAGGTACGAGTATGTGCGTTATTTTTCTTTAAATTTGATCTGTGAGCTCGTATGAAACACTAGTCTGAAACCGATTTTTTTTTGTAAGCATTATATACAAAAACGACTAAGTTAGTTTTTAGCTACTCATAATAAACTTATTACGAAGCTGAAGGCAAAACCGGTATCATAAATCTCTTCATTAATGCCGAGAAAACTTGGCGTCTATTGTTTTGATTGGACGTATAGCTGCAACGTCGAGTCACATCATTCGTGGAACTTCGCCCTTCGTGAAACTTCTAACAGATAATGATCACAACAGATTACTTGGGAAGGAGACAGGCTAACAAAGCTTTAGACGTGGCCAGGTGGCCAGGAGCCGTTTATGGGCAAGTGCGTGATTGCGCTTGACACTCGTAATATCCGGCCGCTGCTGCCCGATGGTATCAATTTCAATTTGTTGCGGCTCTGCAACGGTCGCTACTCGTTCATTGTATGAATCGATTTCGCTCAGTTTCCTGCTGTGGGTTGGACTAAATCTCAGAATTGCTGCTGGTAAGCTACATTTTCAGAGTACATAGGCGAGCCGGCGATTATTTTATGTAACATAATAAAACTAATATAGATTCATAAAGTTCTATAGAACTTAACTTATTACCTCTGTCTTGATACATCTAAGACGACTAATTGGATGAGAAAGGCCGCATCTTAATTAGCAACCATTGATCTGGAATCTTCTCAAGACTTGGTAAAGCCATCACTCGAATTGATTCGTCATTGTTATCGTAGTTTAGTTACAAAGTGTTTCTTTTTTAGGGTTCCGTAGCCAAAATGGCAAAAACGGAACCCTTATAGTTTCGTCATGTCCGTCTGTCCGTCTGTCCGTCTGTCCGTCTGTCCGTCTGTCACAGCCGATTTACTCGGAAACTATAAGTACTACAGTGATGAAATTTGATGGGAATATGTGTTGTATGAACCGCTACAAAATTATGACACTAAATAGTAAAAAAAAGAATTGGGGGTGGGGCCCCCATACATGTAACTGAGGGATGAAAATTTTTTTTCGATGTACATACCCGTGTGGGGTATCAATGGAAAGGTCTTTTAAAATGATATAAAGTTTTCTAAAAAACATTTTTCTTAAAGTGAACGGTTTTTGAGATATCAGCTCTCAAAGTCGTAAAAAGTATGTCCCCCCCCCCCCCCTCTATTTTTATAACTACGGGGTATAAAATTCTAAAAAAAATAGAGGTGATGCATGCTAATTAACTCTTTCAACGATTTTTGGTTTGATCAAAGTATCTCTTATAGTTTTTGAGATAGGTTGATTTAACTGTAATTTTGGTTAAGTTATTGGTTTATTATATTTGCTGCTACGGAACCCTTTGTGCGCGAGCCCGACTCGCACTTGGCCGGTTTTTTTGTAATAAGGCCGTAGAACTTCCACACGGGAATAGTTAGAGTTCCATTCAATTGAGATGTTAGATTTATAGGTAAATAATAGTCTAGAAATTAGGTAGGTATAGGGAAAAGGTTGGTAATATTCCTAACTACCTTTCTGCTTCGCTAAACCCAGAAATCAAATCGAGCCAAGTTTCAAATATCGGAACCCAAATTTCGACCCTGCATTCCGGATAAGGATTTTCTGTTCAAACGGCGTGAAAATTAATCGATAAGCTATTCTCGTTCCGCTTCAAAAGGTAAAGTTGATCGTGACTCGCGGAGCCAGTCGCCTGCCGCTAAGCCCGGGGTGAAATTAATTACACTAGTAAAAAACTCACCAGAGTATACGTGGTACCTACGGCACGAACAAATGTACTACACCGATGAACTTGTGATTTAGATTCTAAATTTGAATTTAGCTAATCAATTTGTAGCGTGGAAATTTTGCAGATAATTGAAATGTTTAGTTCGATCACCTTTGATATTAATTGAAGAAAAATACTGTCGATCAATTTATGTAACGTGAGTTTTGAATACCGCTACAGGTGCGGTTCCAATATCGGCATTGGTTTCTTGTTGCTTATTACGATTGTAGTCAATTAAAGTTCTTACTTTTTCGGTTAGGTAATAATATAATTATTAATTTGAACTATGAAACTTAGATGAGATTCGAACATAAGTGTGTACTATTGCTCCAGAAAAAAAAATATTCGAGCATTTATTTAACTATGTATATGTGGAATAAACTACCAGAAACAGTGATAAGTGCTCCCTCAGTGAACAGTTTCAAAAACAGACTTGATAGACATTTAAAACTAAAATATAAACATTAACTATAGAACAACAAGTGCAGTGATATACACGCATCAGCTATCAGCTGCTAGCGTATCAAATAATATAATAATATAATATAATAATATGAGTGACCCTTTTAGAATATATGAACTTAAATATCTAGACGTATACCAACCAACCAGATATGGTTTATTTCGTTTACAATATGAATACTTTTGATACCAATAAATGAGCGGGCAACGGGTGCATGCCAACATGGACAGCATAGGTACGTGATCTCACTTATTCCTTAGAAACGTTGTATTGATGCTCAAAACATCCAAGTTCTATCTTTGGAATTTATACTTTATATAAGACGCATTACGAGATTAAATCAATACAAACGCATTTTGTAATTATGTACAACATTCTGAGTAGAGATGGGCCGAATATGGACTTTGTCGAATACGAATATTCGGCCGAACATTCGGTTCAGCTCTTACCGAACCGAACATTCGGCTGAATATTCGGTTACGCCATATTTTTAAAGCGGATGTTCATTAAAACTATTTAATGATTGATAATGGTTACATATGTTACTACAACTATGTTCTTATAATTTAGTGGATAACTAAAACTTAGTTAAAATAACTCTGAACTCTTCTCAACTCTTAAACTACGGTTTTTTACATATTTTGACGTATTATTTATCTCTTTTTAGTAGTTCCTTAGAAAGCTACTAAAATAGGAGCTTATTATCCAATGGAATACATAAGATCTTCATTAGTTATTTACTTTGTTTATTCGGTAAATATTCGGCAATTCAACCGAATTATTCGGCCGAATACGACTTTGAAAAACTTGCCGAATATGCCGAATACCGAATATTTACCGAATATTCGGCCCATCTCTAATTCTGAGTGTTGTTGTTACAATACATACATGCATTTAAATATATAGCGTCACTACTTTGAAAAAATTTCGTATCTCACGCTGCTCCTCAAAGTTAAAACGCAGTAAGTCTATAATATATGCATTCCATTCATACTTACTAGAATTTTCTTTTCATTGGCAGACGAAGATACAAGTTTTTTTAAAAGTAGTGACGAGAGGTAATAGCTAGTTATATTTAACTTTGTTAATATACAAAATAATATAACAATACACACCTTCATACATGCATACCTATATGGGCCCAATGTAAATTGGCATATTATAGGTAAGTACTGTGTTATACACGAGCCTTACCTTATAAAGTAATAGTAAGGTAATATTATACGTCTACCTACCGTTAAATTGGCGTGATTTTTAGTTACACGTACAGCGGCGACATGTTTCGGAGTTTAAGTATATAACACGACAGTTTGAATCGATGAATACTATCTCCAACGCACGTAAAAAACTATTTAATTCTACTACAATTGATCAAATTTGCTGCTATCTTGAAATGAACCCTGTACATCAGTGGCGGGGCGTGAAAATTTTCGTTGGTAAAGCCGGATGGGTTTTTGGAATCTGTTTTGTAACTTGACAGATCAAATTTGGGCTAACCTTGGGAATCGAAATTGTAGACGCTGTGTACATATACTTACTATAAATAATATCACATGACATGTTTATGATGTTGGTCGACTCCATAATTATAATAAGGTACAGATACACCCATGAAAATAAAAGTTTAGGTGGATGTTTTCACAAAATGTGCTGATCTGATTATCACACGGCACTTTTTGGCTCTTTCTATTCAGAAATCACTAACAGACTCGATCCTTATGATAAAAATGTTTCTTTATATGCACATTGTAGTTTCCACTATGCAACTTGAAATTTTGATACCCGAGCAAGCGACTGGTTCAGAATGTGGAATCTTGAGCGTTGCGAGGGTTTCAAGGTACGCAGGCTAAACAAATTTTGCCACCGAGTGAAACACAACATTTTTCATTACATCAACTCGAGAAAAATATTAGCTTAAGAGTGCGCGCGATTCTGAGTACTTAGAACTTATAAGCCCAGCAACAGAGCGAGTTGCATATCGTACGAACGCCAATATTGTATATCAAGATTTGTGAGAATCGGTCGTTCAATAGGTACTCCCTTAAACACAAAATTTCGTACTGTGTTAAATTAAATCTGTTGTGTAGCGCAATGGTCATGCTCGTGGCCTGAGTTTGGTTTTATAATTAGCTGCATTAATTACGCCAGAGGATTGTCCAAATAACACAAATGAATGGATTCAACACTACTGTACGGGAAAACGATAATTCAACAACGGGTTAAATAGCTTGGCTGTATTTGCTTAAGTCATTATACTCGTAATTATCTGTTCATTCTAATCTAGCAACGAAGAGAATAAACATAATTTCAATTATGTGCATTAATAGTCAATATTTCGTATAGGCACAGTATAATAAAGAGTACTAACGTACAGTATGGCCACTCCCGCTCCCCGCTGAAAGTGCCGCCCAACCTACAGTTACCGCCTGTCAAAAACGCGAACAGTCGACCTGTCATATGTCACTCATACAAGCATTACGCGTTCACCTACACGAGCTTAGACTGTGTGCTAGGAACGCGCCTCTTTCATATATTTGACCGCCAGTGTCCGAGGTGTGGTATAGGTTACCTACAGAAATATAATTTCAAAACATATGTATAATTTAAGTGTTTTTGTTTCAGATTTACATTATCAACCAAGACCACCTGCTCCTGAGGGTAAGCTCATCACTTTCTATCTAGAAGAATATTAAAATAGTTACCTGCTTTATGGACTAAGAGCCCAGAGCCGCCAGACCTTCCTCATTTTCTCAATGATGAAACTTTGGGACAATGTAGGTATATAGAGTTCGTATCGACGTTTAATGTCTGCATACTACCTAGTTAGTTTTGCTATAAAGTTTTTTTTTAAAACACTAGCATGCCTTAAATTCTCAAGGCTGATTTTTATATATGTAATAGAAAAGACTAAGGATTTGATAATCATCATTTCCAGACCATTTCCGCCGTATGCTATGTAACTATTATCAGACGCTTGACATTCTACTACATTAACCCTAATTTCTCAATTTCCGCTACCTTAAGGTTGTCTGGAAGAAATGGTTAGAAAAGATGATTATTTGTTCAATTTCTTCCATTGTATTTTATAACACATAATATGTATGCTATGTATGCTATTGTATAATATGTATGTATGCTATTATATAAAAATAGCCTTGAGAATGTAAGGAAAGTGTATTTAAAAAAAAAGCCTTATAGAGGTAGCAAAAAAAATGTCCCACGGGCCGAACTAGGTAATACGCAGACATTTGGCGACCGGTCTGGCTCAGTTGGTAGTGACCCTGCCTGCTGAGCCGCGATCCTGGGTTCGAATCCCGGTAAAGGCATTTATTTGTGTGATGAGCACAGATATTTGTTCCTGAGTCATGGATGTTTTCTATGTATATATGTATGTATTTATCTATTTAAGTATGTATATCGTCATTAGCACCCATAGTACAAGCTTTGCTTAGTTTGGGGCTAAGTTGATCTGTGTAAGGTGTCCCCAATATTTATTTATTTATTTATTTATTAAACGTCGATACGAACTCTACATTATCCCAAAGTTTCATCGTTGAGAATTTGAGGAAGGTCTGGCGGCTCTGGGCTCTTATCTTAGTCCATAACAAAACAGGAGAGTTGCAGTTTACATCTTGTGTCTCGTAAGTGTAGTAGTGTATTTCAAAATAGGAATCTTGATCGATACGCAGGTTTCAAAGATATGAAGGATAATGTTGCTCCTGAATGAAACATTCGATTTTTAAGCGAATGTGTAACACCTGTTTAAAATCTGAATCTAGAAACTCCATTTGGCAGTTATATATTATTACATTCTTATACGAAGCAGTAGTAAAACACGGACCTTATCAGCGGTTCACATGTGTGCGGTGCGGGTGACATGCCAACTCCGCCGGCGTCTCGAGCCAACAAAATTGCTTTGTCCTGACTCTCACAAGGACGCTCCCCGCATTACGTGGCCAAACTCCACGCCTAGTATTGTACACTTGTTGTGTTATTATTTCTGGTTTATTCCTTTGAACATCCGTCATCTGAATCTCATAGCTCTCATGAGATTATTTGACTGTGTAAAGTAGTTCGACCCGGATTGAGATTATTGAGAACTCGTGTTTGCCTAAAATAAATAGATTAAAATTAATAGTATTAATACATTCGCTATGTTGTCAACTTACAACTTTATATGTTCCAATTTATATATTTTATTATACATTTTCAAGAAGTTCGTCTTTTTGACACATTGGTCTCAAGTATTTATCCACGAATGCATTGCTTTGTATACGTGTATTGGCAATTTATTTTTACTTATTGTGTTTTAAAAATATCTTTTATGTTTTTAGTTCCTTCGTTTTCACGCAAAACAAATGTACCTATTTGTGTAGTTTTATGTTGTCATGTAAGTAAATTGTAATTTCTCAAATCCCAAAATAGACAATATACCGATATTTCCGATTTTGTCCATACATCTCTATATACATATGTATAAATAATTAAATTTCAAGTTTATTTTACCTCTAGAACATTCATCGGAAAATAAGTGAATGAACCTGAGCCATGGTAATTGAATCTAATAAGCTCCCATATGGAGGCAGCTCTCTTATCTCTTTAGTAATGTTAGGCCCGCATTAAATAGGAAGTTATATTTAGATAAATTAAACAGCCCGCGCGGTCCTGGAGAAGCGCGGCGGTGAATTTCCTAATTTTCTTTCATTCACGAAGCATCCGCCATCATTTTTATCTCCCCTCCTGTCTCCATTTATCTCGGTCTCTTCTTCGCGATGCGCTCTAACATTTTATTTGTCTCTTATAAAATTGTTATTTCCTACTGCTTTCTTTTCTTGAAGCGGATTCGTCTACGGCCTTTAAATAAAAATCAAGGAAATGAGTTCGCGGCTGAATCCTGACGCTTGACCTCTTTTTCAGCGAAGACAAATGTAATAATAAACACAATTTGTCGCCTTCTTTGCCGTAGCGGGTGGTTAATGTTCCGCATCAAGAAATTTGTAACGAAGTCTCAGGAATACGGTGGTTTGGCTTTAGATTGAAATTGCGTTATTTTACAAGCCGAAATAGGTGTTATACTATTTACCTATATGAAATTATACAACATAAAGCATGTAAGTAGCAGCAAAATACAATCAATGAACAATTGAACACCAGTGTTGTGTGGGTCTTTGTATGGGTCTTCAAAGTATACAATCGTCCTCCTTGCGTTATCTCGGCATTTGCCACGGCTCATGGGAGCCTGGGGTCCGCTTTGACAACTTATTCCAAGATTTGGCGTAGACTCTAGTTTTACGAAAGCGACTGTCAAAATGACCTTCCAACCCGAAGGATAACTATTAGGCCTTATTAGGATTATTCCGGTTTCCTGATGATGTTTTCCTTCTATAAATATTAAATAACATTAAGCACATACCCGCGACCTCCGGATTGATAGTTGCATGCTCTCACCGGCGGCCTAGCACCAGCGTCTTAAAGTATAAAATGTGCTAAAATAATTTAATTCTATTTCACGTTATTTAGCAAATTTATTAAACCTATTGGTCAATGATAAAACAATAAATATAACCAAGCAACCGGTACCGTTGAAAAATTGTTATTTCAAGTGTGCTTCAGCATTCAATAGGATCGAGTTTGTGTTCAGCCCTATAAGTAATTTGGTTTCCTCGAGAGGAAAGTTTTATTTAGAGTGTTTCTGATTGCCTGTATTGAATAACTTAGAACGACTGGAACTTTTATGTATTATCCGGATCCCTTCTCTACTTATCCCGTATGATCAGAGTGAATTTGATGGAGGTGAGGTTGTTGCTGTAACACGTGCGCCTTTTTCCTTTTATATATTGTTATTGACTCTGATATTGCTATCTCGTCTCAATTCCGTTTATTTGTATATGTGTCGCTAACAGTTTTATATATCTACATCTATGTAACTTATATTTAATTCTCCGATCTCGTCTTTGACGTCAAATTTAAATGATTGAAAGTAATTAGAAACTATTACTCTAATTATTGCGTGGAGTAATATTGTCGATTGTTATTTGTTTGGAAATGTCCATTCCGGAGCTAATCGCCTGACGCAAATGGCTTCGGATCGAACATACATTATGACCGTGGCCTTATTGTGTGTAACTCCAATCGAAACGTGATTGTAATTTAAATTTGTGCCAAATTTTGTATCACCTAGGTATTTCAAATATCTAGATTAGATAGAGATAGACACAAATAAATTGAAAAACTCAAAACTATAAATAAATCAATGTCACGATAAAAGTTAAATTATAAATCTCTTCTTTCGAGTGAGTTACGTAAAAAGGCTTCGTTTACGTCTTCGGATACCACTTGTAACTTTGAATTGAGAAGAAAATTGTGAATTAAATTTTGCCAAACCGCTGTGTGACTTCACGCCCGACAATCTGCCTGGAATTTTAACTAGACGATCGAGATCGGTACTCCCCGAAGCCCAAGTTAACACAATGCCGAAGCCAAAGCGGATTTTCGAATCATATTTTAGACCTTCTTAATAATTTAGTCACGGTTCGCAGTCCCCAGGTAGAAAATTGGAAATTGTGTCACTCTTTAGAGCTCACAAAATTAGGCACGAGCATGTCAGTCAAACATTTTGCATCTAATAGGATTTTGAAGTTTTACCTTATTTAAGGACTTTTTGATGTTTTTTACTCCATCACGAGGAAAACTGAATTGTTTTATTTGAACAGAGGGAAACTAAACTATGTCAACTTTCGGATTTTTAAGTAAAAAAAATATATTGTCAACGTTCTGGAGACGAGTAGTTGAGACTGTTGAGAGTATTATAGGACAGTCCGAAGCTAGCAAATGGCCTGCTGGGTATCAAGATTCATGAGAAAAGTCCTCGCCTCAAAAATATGCAAGAATATAGTTAAGTCTGAAATATTATATGTTAACTAGCTATGTTCTTGTGAAGTGTACTTGCTAAAATTACACAAACCTATTTGGGGCCGCCAAATAATCGCTAGAACAATATTATAACAATGAGTAGCTACTCATCATAAAATGTTAAGCTATAATTGGATCTATCTTTTCGGCGATTCACGAGTTCTCTTATATCTAAAAATAGAGAATATATTTTCTTGTATGAGAACAATGTTGTTTTTGTTTATTAAAACGTTATCCATTTCAATGAAATACACACACAAACTATTGTAACAAGTAATACTATTACTTGATGACGGATTCGTAAAAGATGTGTTCACCATTGCATTGCCTCGGTAAAAAATAGTGAAACAGTATTACTTTAATAGATTTTTAATCAATACCCAATCTCAAAAAATAAAGGCAGTTTATATGTATTTTTAATCCGTCAAGTTGACAAAATGGTGTTAAAATGTCCTTATTAAATTGACAGAATGACGATAATTGTGTCCGTGTTAGTGTTAATTTGTGAGAGAGACTAATGATAGCCACGTCACCGCTGTCTGACCCTACTTAAGTTGGAATGCTATAGGTAATTATACTAAGCGATAATTTTCCAGAAGCGTGCGAGAAGACTTTTTGTCGCTGGGGCGCGGAATGCGTGTCGCTCGGCGACGGGCGCGCGCACTGCGCGTGCCCCGTGAGCTGCCCGTCCGCGCCCGCCGCCGTGTGCTCCACTGCCGGCCGCACGTACCGCAACCATTGCTACTTGCGCAAGGAGGCGTGCGAGCGAAGACTCAACTTGCGCGTGAAACATGACGGCGAATGTGGTGAGTTTAGTTAAAAAGATGCAACTACTTATAAAAACTTACAATATACACATATTTAAAAAAAAAAACGATGCGAATTATCCACAACGCACCTACTGAGACACCAAAACAAATTATTGCTACCGGCCTCTAGAGTTAAAAAACATTTCAATAGCACCTATGTAATGGCCATCAAGATATTTAATAAACTACCAGATGAACACATGATGACTATATGATATAAAATGTTTAACGTTGTTAAATCTCTTTTGATAGACAAGTGCTTACTATTCACTCAACGAATATTTAAATGATGATAATATAAATGAGAAAGATTAAATAATGTAAAATGTAAAATATATATTAATAAATTTATATAAATTTCTATAAAATATAATATAATGTAATGTGCTTTAGTGTGTAATAAATTCTGCTGTGCCCTAACAGGGTATCATGTACCAACTATGTTACTACCTAACATCTGTATAAAATGAAAATGAACATGATCGCAATATAGATTTGAATTAATTGAATAGTGTGATTCCTTTAGAGGCATATTCGCACAGTTGAATTGTGAGAATCCGCCTTTTAAAACACAACATCGTCATTTTACAAACGTGAAGCATTCATTATGCCAATTGTCATTTATTTTATATTTATTTAAGCTTAATATTTTTCTGAAATATGCAGTATGCACGGTGTAACATAAGGAAACCGAATAATTTTAACAGCGTATTCCTCATCAATCATCATTTTAGAAGATAAAAATGTCATATTAAGTTTTCTGGATTTCGTCTACTTTCAGAGTTATTTAAGCAAATTGACCAAACTGTTTTGTCGACATAGATAGATAGACTACTCTTTATTGGCACACCTCACATACACATACACACACGATCGACATATCGATGTTACGGAATAATATCGCATTATCCATTAACAACTTAAAAGATTATTCTGTAACATTTGACTTCTTTGATAAAAAAAAAATCGTTTATTCTCAAAATAAACCCTTTTTTAATAACATTAAATCTTCTGCCAAACTGCAGGACAGTTTGTTGCAGGTTGTTGTTTGTTGTTGTTTGTTGATAAGTAACTTGCATCTCCATATTAAAATAAATCATGTTGCATATCGCTATCGGTAACGTCTTCAGTTTGAGGTCGCCATTGATTATTAATAGCCAGTAGGTAATTGCGCCTGCTGTATTGCCTCTCGCACCAACTTTATAATTCGTGAGCTGAAGAAACGTTTACATCTGTATATTTTTAATAGGAAAATGTTTATGTGAAACTAAACCACAGATTTATAGCATTAGACCGTATAAGAAAAACGCAGAAAGTAGCGCTCGTAGGCGACACGTTGATGGAGTGCTACGAATTTATTTACCATTGCTACGGCGTAGAGACGTGTTTCAAGCTCACTCAGATTGCACGCTCGCCACGTAGCTCAGTTATTAATAACATTTTATTTTTAACAGAGGCCGGAGATCCCTGCATGGGCGTAACCTGTCCTACGGGCTCTAGGTGTGCAGTCAACTTTGGGCAAGCCGAGTGCAGATGTCCCCGCAGTTGCCAGAGAAGGAAAACAGTTTGTGGCACCGATGGCAAGGAATATCCCTCCGCGTGCCACCTGGACAAGCATGCGTGCGATAATCAGCTCAACATCACTATTAAATACCATGGAAAATGCGGTAAGACTTATTCAAAATGTACCTAACAGTTGACATTACATATTATAAATGAGGTTCATGTGCACCTGTAATCATCTCAGGTAACATATACTAGTACAACTCTAATATGTTAAACATTTATTATTCATTGAATAATAAATATTTGATCCTTTCTTAACTTTCAAATCGGAACTTATTTCGCATTTCGCGCATTTTAAACTGGCCTCCAACGTTTCAAGGACGGCGTTGTCCCCGTGGTCCCGGAGAAGACCACGGATTTTTTCTTAATGTTATTATGTGTAATAATCAAGTAATAATCAAGAAAGTTTAAACCAGTACTGAAACATTGATTGATTGTTATCAATATGAACCTTGTTGTACGTAAAATACTTCTTCTTGTAAAATACTTCTGTCAATTAAATTAATTTATTTTCACTTAGGTTAGGCTTCAGATTTCTGTATGTTTGAAAATATTTATGTAAGTTTATAAGTATATGTACATACATGTATAGATATTAAATTAAGAAGTTAGGTAGGTACTCGTAAGTAACAGTGAATTAAATCAATTATAAATGATAAAGGTTTTTAGGCTGGATGCAAAATTAGTTTCGGTAGATACAACACTATTCAGAGTTGTGATTGGATTGGATTCCATGCCCTTTGTAATGTATATTGGTTTTAGCTAGAAACAAGACGATTACAATTAGTAAAAACGCCTCTTTTGGTCTAAACTGATATACATACATATATAGTGGGCTGCAAAGGTACTATCAGCTGCAAGTGCATGGCGACTTTATCAATAAATTCATTCATAACTTCTCCATGCACTTTTGCGGCTGATAGTACAATACTATTCAGGTGTTAGGTATGGTCACTATGTAATCATTTTAGGAAGTTGGTACTACAATTTAATTAAAACATGTCCGGTAGACTAGGGCTTAATTATTTCAAGGTAAAATATTATGGAATTTATTCTAGTTATTATAATGATGGTTTGTGCATACGATATTCGCAGTGAATTAAACTTGATTGGGTATCGTTTGAATTTTTATTTTGCTCGTAATGAGTCAAGGTACGCCAATGTAACGAAGAACTACTTGCTGAATTATTATTGTTGAGCAAAATATATAACACCTACACATAACAAGCTAATGAGTTATATTTTTATATAAATAGCACATCTGTTTAAGTACAATGAATAACATAAATCAAGCAAGTTAAATTGTAATTAGAAACAAGTAGGTACCAAATATATTCAACGAATGAGAAATTGAGCAATTCAAATGTAGCTTTGAAGAAACGTAAATTAAATATAAATAACAAAGATCCAACGAGAGTCATACCATATCATTTTCGTGCCGCAAATTCAGTTTCAAGAAACAATGTTCTTTACAAACAGTAACACAAACCCGGCTCATTTTAATGAGCAAAATTAATTATTACGAATGAGGAAAATTACGTTCTAATGGGTGCCGCGGCTTGAAAAGAATTCGTGAAAGGTCAGCTTTTATTAGAATAGGGGTAACATGTGCGGTCAATATTTCATGCCTCGCGGGAGATGACGCGGCATGTGGGAATGAAATCAGGGCGAGAAAGAATTCGTGTCTTACAAACTAAACGGAGTAGGGAAGGGTCTGCAAAAATTGGAAAATTCGAACTTAAAACAATTCGTAACGAAATAATATACGCTGTAGAAAAAAATCGTCTTATCGTTAGGATAACGTTTTCTTTCAGCAGTACTTTTTAAACATGTTAAAACTTTTCTGTCTTTAAATGTCCTAGTGGAGTGATATTGAACAGAAAAAAAAAAATTAATACATATAATGTAATATAATATTTCCAACAGCTCCCGCAGCACGATGCGTTGAAATGCCTTAGTGCTCTTTATTATAAAAGTAATTTATTCTCTTTTATTTTCGCAACAACGTAAGTCGCCAACCCTTTTCAGGGACCTTGTCGCAGAGCATTCGATCTGAACTAAATTTGTTCAAGACCGAATGCCCGCACATTCCGACGTCCTTTGTGAGGTTCTGTTTACTTTACTAGCTCGCTTTTGTGCTTTTATTCAATTACGTCTTGTTTCGGCTCGGACTCCGCCCCCTTCTGGATATAGACCCCTTTCCTTTTTGACCCGCGTTGTCATATTGTTTTTTTTTTTACATTTCGTCGTCACTGCGTAAGAGCTTCAGTTTAGAAGTGATATTGGCTAGTCTTAGTAAAACTAGGTATTTGAAAGTCTTAGCAAAACTACGTAAAATGAAAAAAAATCTTAATAACAAGACAAAACAGTGTGGTCGTAGGTATCACTTGTAATAATTTTGATCTACCGTAATTAATTGTTACCTAAGATGCGTTATACGAGTACTACTTATCTATATATGTATAAATATAAAAAAGGAATGAAATTCGGATTATGCGACGTTCTTGCCAATGTTCTTTCTATATGCAATTCTGGACAATCTGAATTCTACGCAATTAGTATTTCACCTCACAGTCATTACTTGTGAACAGTGGCGATTCTTCCTGTTCGCAATTCTGCACAATCTAAGTTCCACGCAATAGGTATTTCGCCTCATTCGCTACTGTACGCAGCCATTATTTGTGTACAGAATAGTTTCTTCCTATTCGCAATTCTACGCAATCCGAATTCACAATAACGAATGAGGTGAAATAGCTATTGCGTCGAATTCGGATTGCGTAGAATTGCGAATAGGAAGAAACTATACTGTACACAAATAATGGCTGTGCACAGTAGCGAATGAGGTGAAATACCTATTGTGTGAAATTCGAATCGCGTAGAATTGCGAATAGGAAGAGACTATACTGCATACAAATAATGACTGTGCACAATAACGAATGAGGTGAAATACCTACTGCGTCGAATTCGGATTGGGTAGAATTGCGAATAGAAAAAAGCCATACTGTACACAAATAATGGCTGTGCACATGCACAGTAGCGAATGAGGCGAAATACTTATTGTGTGGAACTTAGATTGTGCAGAATTGCGAACAGGAAGAATTGCTACTGTACACAAATAATTGTACACAATAACGCATGAGGTCAAAAACTATTGTGTGCAATTCAAAATGTGCAAAATTGTGAACAAGAAGAATCGGCACTGTTCACAAGTAATGACTGTCCACAATAGCGAATGAGGTGAAATATTAATTTCGTAGAATGCATATTGTCCAGAATTGCGAATAGGAAGAAGTGACATTGGCAAGAATGTCGCATAATCCAGAAATTCATATATCTCGAATTAGATATTTACTTAGGTACATTTTTTTTTATCGTAGAGTGCTGAATCAGATTTATATATGATTTCAGCTAAGTTAATATATCGCATAAGTAACAGCGTGACTGGCCGTTTTCACATTATCCGATCCGATATCGGGTGTCGGACCGACATCCTACACCCGATAAACGCTTCCGATAGTGTCGGATGTCGGTCCGATAAAACGCATTGTTCCAAATCAATCAAGTATGATTTGTATCAAATAATATTTTTAAAAAGTTTTATATTTAATAATTATAAGCACTATATTTCAAATATTTTATTGTAAAATTAAAATAACGAGCATAAAAATACTCAAGTGTGTGCAGGTACAATAAATAATTTTACATTTAACTATATCTACTAAAACAAGAAAAAATTAGTATCCGCAATTCGGACCGATGAATTACAATCTTTTTTTTTCAACGGAAATTCATCATTAACAGCTGTTTAATAGACGCCATTTTTGTCACGCACACTACTACAAACGTATACCTACATTATATACGCACACATACAAATATTATCGGCCGACAGCTGGCGGGGGCCCGGCGTGCCAAAAATGTCGGAAGCATCCTGCCGATATCGGCAGTTCGATGGTGCCTTGGACAAAAACTGTTGTAGGAAAGTGCCATCTGCATTAAATCCGCAATTTTTGCGTTTTATATCGTTTTTTAGTAATAATGATCTATCTAGCCTGTGTGGTGACGGCTAGCCTGTGTCGTGACGGCTTAAGAATTTCACCACCCCCTTTCTTCCCGTGGGTGTCGTAGAAGGCGACTATGGGATTTGGGTTAAATTGTGGCGTAGGCGAGAGGCTGGCAACCTGTCACTGCAATGCCACAGTTTCGTTTTCTTTCAACCCCTTATTTTGCCAAGAGTGGCACTGAATCTTTAGTAGTTTCGTGTGCTCTGCCTACCCCTTTACAGGATACAGGCGTGAATGTATGTGTGTATGTATGATCTATCAAATACATAAATAAAAACCTGGAAGCGCATAAATCTTACATTTTACATCCTTCCTACATCCGATATCGGATCGGATAATGTGAAAACGGCCTAAGACAATTTCAGTAAATAAAATATGCCTGACATTGCGTATTTCAAGTGTATGTAATATCAAATGTATTTTGAGGTTATCTTCCAAATATTACCAACACGTCGTTACGTAACTTACTTAAGTTGAAACATATTTTTAACCGCCGACGCAAAAACGACATGGTGATATAAGTTTCACGTGTCTGTTTGTGTGTGTGTCTGTCTGTGTCCGATCAGAATCGATTTAGATTTGGCTTTTTTTTGTTAACTAGAAAGCTGAATTAGTCGGGAGTGTTCGTAGCCATGCTTCATGAAAATCGATCCACAATGTCGAGGGTTTATTCAAAATTTTAATTTTGTGGTTATTCAAGTAAATATTTTGTTCCAGATCCGTGCGCAGAGCACGAGTGCGCGGACGGCGGTATTTGCCAAATGAACGAGGCCCGCGCGCCCGTCTGCCGCTGCGGCCCGCCCTGCGACCTGATTGCTAGATCAGGGTCGGCGGTCTGCGGGTCCGACTACAAAGACTACCCTAGCGAGTGCGCGCTCAGGCGAGAGTCGTGCCGTATACGCCAGCAACTTACTATTGCATACAGAGGAAAATGTGCTTCAGGTATGTCGATTTCTTTTTAACAGCTATGTGATACTTCTTGATCGATTGATAGCGAGTAGGAAATTTCTCGTTAGGTATTTCTTTCGCTACTACATTGTCCCCTTGTGTATCGTATTTCGATATTTTGTTGTTTTTGTGCGCCTCGACGAGACTTCAGAGGAATGATATAGGTAGGTACAACGACAAATAATATTAGGTTAGATTATGATACCTATGTATTTATCAGTTGGTTGCGAGAACATATTTAGTAAATTAAATAAGCTTAAACGGAACATACAACTTAAATGTAAGGAATTTTAGGTTTAAATAATCTTTCCAGTATTATATTTTTCATCAACATCCTCAACATACTTTTGACCGTTTTTTTGGTTAGGTACACTCTAGGTAAATACGTGCAAAGATTTAAGTGTAGGTATTATTCAGATGGACTGTTCATTTTTATTTATTAAATATTTGAATAAAATTAAAGCAAAAATGTCATCCAGAATAAAGCTCTTATAGTATGGGATTTCCAAGAGCATATTATAATAGGTATTACTGCTCACAATAAATTGCCCAGCAAAGCGTGAAGTTAATTATAGAAATTCTTATGAACTTGCGCTTCACAATATGATGAAATAAATGTACGTTTATTTTTTAGCCTTGTGGTTATCATATAAAGAACGCCCGATCACTACAAATAATAAACACGGTTTATACCTACACTTAAAAATTTCAGTATTCGTGTTGTGTAAAGATGTAAAAATCAGGTGTTCAAAAAATTTAACACTTACACACTAACAAAGAAGGTGTTTTCTGGTGACCGAAGAGCTGGCGACTTCCTCGCACAACGTATCAGCATTGCGATACAGCGAGGAAATGTCGCCAGTATACTTGGTACAATGCCTCAAGGGCCTATTTTAGACATTAGCTAGCTTTTAAGTTTAGTCTTAGTTTCTTATATAATTATACAAAGAATAGTTAGTAAATAAATCACAATATTAAAGATTTTTAGTTACCAAAGCTACAGAAACCGTTGAGGATTATTAAACACTAGAGACATTCACTGAAAAACTCATCATGCCAAGAGGGAACGCAAGCCCAAAAAATTATAATAATATTTTCTACTGTTTTGTGAAGTCGGTTATGTTTCGGGGTTATGTATCATTACGCAACTGTCACATGTAATAAATAAAATTATAAATATTCATGTGGCACATTTTCAGTAGGTCCTAAAACAACTTTACGTTTTCTAAAATAAGTATATAATATCTAGGTATTGATTCAGAAGAAAACATGATGTATTTTAAGGATGGCACTTGAAAATAGGTCGGTTCTTGTTAAAAGAAAGTATTGTAATATAGAACTTTTTTTTTCTGAATTATAAAAAAATACTGCCGAGAGGAAAATCTTAACGAGAGTTCGAACTTAAGGCGGTTTATTTGCTCCAAGTAATTTTTGTGTAATAAACACGCCGCCAACAAATTTAATTACTTTCAATTATTTCGAAGCATCTGAAACAAAATTGTAAATAAGTCAAAACAACTTTTAATTTAAAAATAAGTAAAGATCTTAATCTCAAAGTCATTAATTAATTTATTAAGAAGAACTTTCTTCACAAACAAAATAATTCATGGCTCTCCAAGACTTTCAATTCTAGTCCAAATTAAAAGATATTCAGGGCTGGTTTGTAAAAACAATCAGGTCAAATACCTATTGTACCTGTACAATTGTACATAATAACAGTTTTCTGGCTATTTTAAAAAATACGCTGTGACTTTACTTATTTTCGTTCTACTTCAATAATTATGATATGACTATAGATTTTCATCGTAAATTAATTAGTTTATTCCCACTGCGACCTCAAGTTACCGAAAGGGCGGTCAATAAAATCTTGCAACAAGCAAGCTACACGCTAGCTAGGTCAATCAACTTAGTAGCTTAATGTCAAGCTCCTTCACGCTATTTAGTGGTTAGGTAAATCAGCTGATGTAATTTGTTTTTATAATAAACCTATTTATTGTTAGCAATAAAAATAAATAAAAACAACATACTTATAATAAAATCAATGCTATGCTGAACTTCAACAAATAAATACGAATAAAAAACATATCTTAATTATTAATTAATTTTAATACAAAGTACACTATACAAAAAATAAAAGTAACACAAAACTAAACATAGGTAATATAAAAAAGGCCCGTTCGGTAAGGTCCCGATAATGCTGACTACATTGAGTACTGAATTGCAAAACTGAGTTGAGATAGGTAACTACCTAAACGATTTACGCTTCCTAGTTGTGTCTCTGACTCTCTTTGAAAGGTCTCCAAAGACACTCACAGCGTCAGAATCCCCCACACCCTTACCCGGTTTTTTTATTTATTTATTTATTATTTATTTATTACAATAACATTGTACATAAAACTTACAGACTACAGCCCAACACGTAATATGTACATATAAAAACACATCTATAATAAGAACTTAATTAACTAAGTTTTATTTATTAGGCAAGCCACACAATTGCCGGCTTGTAACTTCTGTGAATTCAGTCAGTGTACATGTAAATAAATCTATTTTGGTGGACACTTCATTAAGTATTGATATTGCCCTGACAGTAGGAGCGTTGGCTAGTAAGTTGGTGCGCGCAGTCGGGCGCTCGAATAAGCGCGGCGCACGCCGTCGAGGCCCTCGAGGCACCATGACTTGAGGCACATGATTTGACGGACCATGGTCTAGTCTTTCTTAATAATACTTTTTTTCAGCTCAACATCCATGCGACTCCGTCAAATGCGGTGTCCGCGAGCAATGCTCGCTGGACTCTCGTGGCGTCGCCGTCTGCGGCTGCGGTCCCGAATGCGAGGCCATCGTGCGCCCGGTGTGCGGGACGGACGGCCGGACGTACGACAGCCCGTGCCTGCTGGACCGGACGGCCTGTCGCGACAACAGGGATGTCAGGACTGCTTATATGGGAGCGTGTGGTATGTGACAAATAGAGGTACAATTTAACGTAAGAGATGATTAATTCAGATGCATAATTTTTTTTATTGTTATTATAATAATATAATATTTATTAGATGCACTGAAATTGCTACATGTGATTTGTGGCAAATAAACGCACTGAGGTTGACAGAACTGACATTTTAGCTTGCCCCGCCTTATATGAATGTACTTAACATGTAAAAGTAATGTATTTATGGGTTAATTTAAACACACTTTATAATAAAATGTATAGCAGAATATATTTCGAACAAGATAAAATAATATAGAAAATCAACAACGATGTCAATAAATTACTTTCCGACATTTTAGTACCTAAACTATGCACATAACGGTAAACTATGAAGCACTGCCCGTTACCTAATATATAGGTTAATTTAAACACACTTTATAATAAAATTTATAGCAGAATATATTTAGCACAAGATACAAGAAATATAAAAAATCAATAACGATGTCAATCAATAATGCATGTCATCTCTACTCGCTAGGCGGTCAGGATTACAATAAGACAGTTTACCTACCTTATACTATAGACATAAATTATTAAGCCTCTAACAAAAAGTCTACGTAAGATTAAATTTTGAAGCAGTGAAACTTTATAATCATAATCAACCTCATAGGTGAGGCGAACCCATGTGCCCGTACATCATGTCCATGGGGCGGCGCATGCGTCTCCCGCGGAGGCGCCGCGCAGTGCGCTTGTCCCGTCTGCGACGCGACGCTCGCGCCGGTCTGCGCGTCCGACCACAACACGCACAGCAGCGAGTGCAAGATGAGAATGCACGCCTGCCAGGAGGGCATTCAGGAGGGGAAGCTGCGAGTGCTCTATAATGGAACTTGTCGTATGTATAATTGATTTGCGTAATTAACTAGTAATTCGAGTAGCTTGTTTTGTATTCCATCCTTTTTGTTAGTACCCTGTATAAACTCCCTTAATTGAATAACGTCTGATGAAATCATAGACAATAAAGCAAATTAAGCGAAATGCTTATAACAAACAACAGGCAATGCCTCTATAATCTCACTATTCGAGTGGAAATTAGATGATTTATACGGGGTTTGTCAACGAGCAATGGAGCGCAGCATATTAGGAAGAGGATACGGTAGCGAAAATGCTAAAATGGAAAGGAGCCCCCCTTTCAACCTGGGAATTTTAGTTACATATACAAGTGTTATTAACTGGATTTATCGAAAAAAAATTGTCTATTAAGAACAACTCAGTCAAAAGATATTTCAAAAAAACCTTTAAAATCGAGGTTCCGCTCTCGACTCTTTCCTCCTTCAAAACTTAATCAATAGGAACGAAATTTGAGAATCTGAATAACAATGAAGTAATATATGTCGGACCGTTTAGTTTTTTTGGTTAATTGTTACCAATTTTGAGTATCACACCTTTTTTTGCGCCACAATGAAAAAGGCCATTTTTGGAAATTTTTGATTGGCTCTAGAATCTTTAAAAAACAGAATATCAAAAAAATCAAAACGGTCCGACACAGATAAAAATAATAACAATCTGTGTTGAAAAAATCATTGCTCTATCTTCAAAAACCAGGGAGGAAATAGTCGAGAGCGTTTGTATGGAGAATTGACCCCTATCGTATCGTCTTAATGGATCGTATCCGGAACACCACGCTGTGCTCTAAGACAAAAATAGTCGACGTAGCTCGGAAAGCGGCTAAGCTGAAGTGGGCATGGGCTGGTCATGTCTGCCGAATGCCGAATGAGCTATGAGCCAAGATTACCACAGAGTGGCAGCCCAGGCCAAAACGGGGACCCGGCAGACCACTTATGCGATGGCGGAACGAGCTAGACTCCTTTTTGGAAGAATGGCCGAGGACTGCTCAACACAGGGAAGGTGGAAGAAGCGGGGGGAGGGTGCGTATCGATCGATATAACTTTTTTTGATATATTTTTAGTCATTATAACGATCGTTTGATATAATTATTGAATCATATAACAACAAATAATATACTAACAAATTGTATAATTTTTATTTAATATAATGATCATTTTTTCGAACAACATTTATTATAACATACTTTGCGTATAATGCTTATTTCCGATTATAAATAAATTGTATAACACAAATTATTTCTAAAGCACAGTTAAAAAAAATACAATTGTACAATAAATTAGATCTATCATTTACTCTGGTAAGTAGATTACGTTAGAACTGTGACCCCTACACACAACGCGCTGCTACCAGAAAAATAGGTTAGGTTAGGTTAGAACTGTGACCCTTAAACATATGTACTGCTATCAGAAAAGTAGGTTAGGTTAGGTTAGAACTGTGATCCCTTAAAAAAAGAATAAAATTAATTCATGAAATGTTTTATACTGTTTGCTAGTTATATTATACTAGTCGTATATCAATAGATAGTTATACCATATAACGGTTATTATAAATAAGTGTTATACGAAATAATGATTATACAAAATAAAAGTAGATATTTTGTGGTTATACCAAATGTTAATTATGTCAAATGAGTGATTATATCCTTTAAATATATACGAAATGTTGTTATACCAAATGTTATTATACCAAAAAAAGTTATACCAATCATTACACACCCGCGGGGGGAGGCCTTTGCCCAGCAGTGGGACATGACAGGCTCTCAATAAATAAATATATAAATATACATATATCCTGTGTCCCTTACGTTCTCTTATGAGGATAAAAACTCTCATATGTCCTTCCTCGGGCTGCTGGTGTGGACTGACAAACTCATATTTATAATAGTAGTATGAATTAAAACGCGTCTATTCTTTAACGTGACGTGAGTCTTGCACAGTAGCACAGTCGTTGATAAATACGTTCAGTTTATGCAGTCAGGACTGTTACGTTAGTCCCTTTGTCTCAGTCGTCAAGTTATACCTCGGTCCTCGACGCTGCAGTTTATTTTGTGGGAGGAATTGGTGTTTTTTTTAGCCAACCAGTCATACTATATTCGAATAACGTGTGTTGTTCAGTTTTGTATATTTAACTAAATACGGTTAGTTTCGACGTTTACTACTTACGTGATATGTATATTTAAAGTTGGAATCTAGTTTAGCTAGCAAATAGCTATCGAGATTAAGGAGAGCAAAGCTTTATAAATTCCTATATTGTATTAATCCGTCAACCTTTATTCGAGTCACGTAGCCGCACCAGTAATCCGGAGGTAAATCTTAATACATGGAGATATTAAAAATTCCCTCCGAAGAGAAATTGTCCAACTTCTAATTTCCTGCGATGAAAATCTTTCCCTCTTAGAAAATCGTCAATCAAAAGGCGCCCAAGATTCCTTTGTCGTAAGCTACTTTAACAAAGAAATGTTGTTTCAATATTTCGTATTCTTTAGATACCCGTAAGTATAAATAAGTTACTGTAATTGAAAGGATGTTCACGTAAAGGAAGTCGGGAAACGATTTAGAGGTATATCTATTTCCACTCACATATCATCACATCATTTACAATTTACGTAAACAATGATACACAAGATATATTTTTTTGTACGCGTTTAAAAATAAATAATGTCACTTTGTACTAATTAAACTAATGTAGTCTTCCTATTGTCCCGGATTTGAAAGTTCACATTTTTGACACATTTGTTTTGAAGTATGTTGCGATGTGGCTAAGACGTATCGTTTGCCAAATCTAACGATTAATTTCGAATTGGTTGAATCGATTAGGCCCTATGTACAAGGAGGCGCTTAAACAAATATACGATTTCTATCAACTTACTGAAATGTCATTTGAATCGAAATGACAGACTGCCACAGTACTAGTTTAAAAATAAAAATGAATGATAAATGACATAATAAGTAAATCCTGCGTGATAAATTAATATCGTAAAATACTCACTAACGAAGATCTGCAAAAATGTAACATTTGCTAGATTATGTTTAAAGTAAACGAAATATTATTTTTAAGTACTTAATTTTTTTTAATATTATTACAGGATTTTATTTAAAATTTCATTTGGTTGAGCGAGTTTACGTATTATGGACGCTGTCATGTGTGAAAAAGAGGTTCTTACAAATCTGGGACATACACATTTAGTGGTCGTCTTTCACCCTTATGACAGACAAAAGGAGAAAATAATAATTTTGAACATTGTGATAATCATGATTAATAATAATTTTCTTTTTATTATATTAGGTATTCGTTTTATTTCCTGTGTTTATTTTAAAGTTTGTTTGCACATTGTCCCTTTGCTCTGACGCATGAAAGCATCGGTCATTCATTCTGTTTACCGAGGGGCCGTAATTAATTGCACGGAATCTATCGTTTACATAACGAGCTGAAATGTCAATTAAACGGATTAAAACAGCTCCAATGATAAATTGAACCAGACATGGATTGATGAACGCCGACTAAGGATTAATTTTATTATTCAGGAGTACCAGAATATTGAAAGATTATTTTTAAATGAAGGATTTTTTGCAGAAACGGTTTTCATAAAAACGGTCCTGAAATATTTTTGGCAAATTAAGGAAACATCTGTAATAAATGAAATTCTGTCCTACTTTTACGATTTATATTCTCAGTTCTTGCCATAATCGCGACTTTTCATAATTTTTAAGTGTTTTAGGGTTGCGTAACTTGCGTATTAATTAAGGAGAAAGTTCCTGTACTCACTTGACTATACATGGTTAATCTAGATCTATTGGAATAATCACTGATTTAATTAATGAATATTTTGTAGCTGCTACGCTATGTACTCGTATTCATAATATAAAGAAAATACACCGTTTGATTCTGATACTGTTGACTGATATCAAATTTCGTTTCTTGTAGCTACTTTGTCTTGAAATTTTCATGGATAGCTTTGATTTTTCTTTTCAAAGTGAATACAGCTTAGTTAAATAAAGCTTTATTGTCCGCAGCGACAGCAGCGTAGGTCTAGTCTACGGATTCGATTTGCTTTTTATATGCCCGGGTTCTATAGGGCTCGATAGGTTGGAATTCTCAACGGAGTCTTGTAAAAACCAAATTCTATGATATTATTTTTTTCATCTAGGTTTTGGATTTTTTTTGATACTGCGGAAATTTCCATAAGGAACTTAAACACCAATAGCGTATATATTATGGCACGTGAGACCATCGGAAATTCACGGTGATAATGACCAATTTTTTTTCTATACATATCGCGAAGGTTTACAACTCGCAGACCACTAGTAATAAAAGGTGTTTATTTTTCGAGGTATAAATATCTCAGATATACTTTCGAAACCGGGATCAAGAAGTAAATCTTTTGTCCAACTACGAAGTACCTACTTAGAAAGTGGCAGACTTCTACTTAATATACTTTTTAGTCCCTACTTTTGTACTTGATTAAAACTCTTGTTTTGCCCAGAAACTTGCGCCGACATGGCATGCCAGGGCGGTGGTGACTGCGTCCTGAACGAGCACACCGGCCGTCCCGAATGCCGCTGCAACCACAATTGTACCGAGACGCAGGTAATTAATAATACTTTCCAATGGATAAATTGTCATGGGAATCCGCGTGACACAAGCCCGAACGGCAACAGGTTGTGTAAATCAATTAAATGTCCCATTCTGAAATAAATGTTTACGTTGTTTTAACTGAATAGGAAATAATCGTTTGGTGTTTTACCAGGGTATTCTACATATTAATTTAGCTAGTAAAAAGTAATCAATTATGTTTTCATGTCATTTGTCATGTATATACCTAGATATTTTTCTGGTACGAACGAAGTGACACTAGTGACTTCCTTCCGATATTTAGTTCATTGATAACTTACCTACATTTTTATCTGTCATTAATTATTATAATTATGTCATTAATTATTGCCGTGGTACTGAATGTTGAGTAGTTTCATGTGCTCTGCCTACTCCGTTTATGGAATATAGGCTTGAATTTATGTGTACATAACGTTAATGTTTTAACATACAAATGAATGTCATATGTTTGAAAATAAATGGATAATATAGTAATATAAGCAACCATATTTTTATAGTATATTCAAGATTTTAGAGATTCTTATTAAGGACAATTAATAACCTTATATAAGGCTATGTATCGATAAAAGGATTGTCGGTGTTTTTATTTTGTCAAATACTAACAACTTGACGTTCCTGCCAGAAAAATATCTAGGTATAGTCATGTAGATTGCTTTTGACTGGTTATTCGTATAAAAATACAAGCAAATTTCGTCCTTACGGTAAGCGACAAAATTGGACGTTTCACTCTAGACTTCGACAAAAATAATGAATTTGAATACTAGTCTGCGAGAAACTTAGATATTCCAAGAAAATTAAATTAACGAAAATTAAATGAACGAAATTAAAATAAGGCTTATTGTATTTTATATTTGCACATACTTGTTGTTTATTTTCTCGTCTCAAAAGACAACCTGTGCCGTATCTGACACAGTTCATGGCACATGTTCGTAGCAGTACAATTTATTGTTGTGGTTGCAAATGCGACTATAGAATGAACGATTGGCTCAGTCATAAACTGTTGGTAGGACACAAGCCTGGTATGCGGAACCGATGGACAGACGTACCTATCGCAATGCGAATTGGACTCGACGGCGTGCCGTGAACAAACCAATCTGCGGGTTGCTTACAAAGGCGATTGCGGTAAGTCCAGCTATTTTATTTTCTAACATCACTAAACTACAATAAGCACACAGAAATATTTTATTTGAAACTTTGTCTGTGTTTAACTTGTCAGGAAGGTGTTAAATCTACTAATAAATGCTACTGCTTAACCGACTGCTCGTCTAAACACTTAAACCAAATATTGTTATACTTTTAGTAAGTCTTAAGTCCACTTTGACTTCACGACTTACTCGAAGTTGAAAACAAAACGACCGCTTGATCCCTTTGAAACCATTATCTTCTGACAACCTATCCGTTGATATTTACGTGAACCGCTTTCGGTGCGCGAAACAAACGATTTGCTCGCATTGCCTGTGACAGTTTATAGACGTTATCATTTTGTTGGCTTAACAATAAGTGTGGCTACATTACTGTATTTATCTGGATCAGCCTAAAGCTAAATGGGCTGATAAGGCCCTGTGACATTTTAAATCGCATGTTGATGAAACATTTTGACGATATTCATGCTATTGACAATGGAAAACAAGCATAAAATAACACTATCTTACTGTATTTATATTGTGTTTTTTTTTTTTGTGTAGAAACTAATAGGATGGCGTTAAAACTTCACGTTTGTTTTAGTGTTGCGGTTACCCTGTTTACATAACACATCATATTGTTACATTGGTAACACGTAGGTACACGTAATAACTCAGATAATTAATTTTAGTTTATTCAAAGCGGAATAAGACTCTCTTGTTTTTATGCTATTTCAATTTTAGGAAGTCCCGAGACGTTACTAATTTTAACTTAATGTGCCCATAGAAATACGACTTCCATTTTTTAAATTGCTTCTGGTAAGCTCATAATGACTTTCATAAATAAAAGCTTGCCTGTAAAAAAAGGGTTTGAGTAGCTAATTTTGGCCTTTTTAACGAGCTTCCTTTCCGTGTAATGCCTGTCGAACACAAGATTTTCCCAATCTCAATGGGCACTTTTAAAAGACCCCTCTTTTCCCGTTAATCACGTTATCGGGAAACCCATTTGATTTTTTTCAATTAGAAGTAAACAAAACATGGTAAACTAAACGCTGCTACTTATTTTGGAAAAACAAAACTGAATTGGTTTCGGACGCTGATTCCTGAGAATCAACAATAACTGTCACGTCAATATGTATACAATGCCGTACTATTCAATAATTAGTTCGTCAAATAGGTTTATCTATATTTTGGAGGCTTACAAAATAGTGTCTTTCAAATTGAATAATAAACAGTATGTATACCTATTCAGACCAAATGAAACATAATCAATGTTTGTAAACCACTCTAAATAATCACGATTGGCTCAATCTAATTACGGACTGACCACAAACATACTACCCAATTATGGATACTGCACCATTTAACGTCTAAATGCTATACAACACAAAATCACAGGCAAATTACTATCGGAACACTTGTAAGTCGATAAACAACTGGTATTTTACGTTTGCCGTTATATTTACATTCCATTTTTCAATTTCAGATTTTTTGAATTCAAAATATTTTATAACTAACAAAATAAATAACTTCATTGTTATCTTTGATTTAATGTGTGTCTTTTTTCCGTTTATGGTTTTGTAATTATCAGAGATTTATAGGTACATATTAAGTACACTGAAGTCTCACATTGGTGGCTTATGACTTGATTATTATATAAGAAAACCTTAATGCATCATCGTTTCTGACCATATTAAAAAGGTCTTAAGGACTATCCATCTGTCTGCCACTTTCCCTCCGTTTTTAGAAAAGTATTATCCAAAATTAGCTCTGCCGTTTACCGGCCTTTCTCCATTGACCTATATTTTAGATATACCCAGTGAGTTTAACGTTATTTAAACATAAAAAGTAAAAAGGAATCCCGATGAGCAAAGATACGTGATCATATAGACTTTCCAAGAGGAATTTGAATGAAACCTTTTTTAGCTGAGAATTTCATAGAGCTCACTCGGTTTTACTAGGGGGATTAAAGATCGATACCGGATTAAAGTGTTCCATCGCGGCGTATGTCCAAAATGAAGCCAACTTAACGACATCACCTTTGTGGTATGTATTCATGAACCCTGCTAGTGTACGGGTTCAAATATTGAAATATATCTACGGATGTACTAACGTTAATATGTCGCGATTGGCGACATGTTTCGAGTCATCTTCAGGCATCAGTGCTCGCGGTGCCTAAACTCTGTTATCGTCTATACGGGTTCCTTCAAACTTCATATTTTAGAAAATATTGATAACGTATATCGTCAGTAAATAATGTCAGTGCTAAGAATCAACACCCATAAATATTTTGGAGGCACTCGCACAATCCGTGGGTATATTTTTCTCCAAGCAAGCAGAAGCGTACTTTAAATTTCTGGTAAAACATCGCTTTCATTTTCCTCTCGAGTATTAATCGGCTGCTTTCTCAAGGCTTTCATTTTGCGGAAAGTGGTAAACAATCGTTATTAAATTTGCACGGATGTCTTCCCTTGCTGCTTTGCTCTAGAAAGAGAAGAGTAGTTTGTTCTGTGAGATAGAATGAGTAGCATAATATGCTAAAAACGCCCGAAAAAATAGATTGCCTCCTCCAGTCGTAGATACCGACCGCAAACTTTTAGACGACAAGGAATTTAAAGAGTCGTAATAAGCCGGCAACGCAAGCATTATAAAATCTTTTATTATTATAACGGTGTACTTAACGTCGGTGGAGACCTTTGATATCTTGTTTTTATTAGTTAAATGTTTTGTCTTAAGTTTTGTCAAATTGGTTGTAAGAGATTAGTAATTAGGTTAACTTGATGGTCTCTTAATTATCAGTGGATAAAAAGAACGTAATATTAAATACATCCCATTTTTAGTTTCCAAACTGTATAAAGTCAAGTAATATACACTAAAAAATCTCCCTTTTATTTACCATGAGTACAGCTGTAGGAAGTTTGTAGGCTGGTTTGATTTTAAGGATTTCAAGTGTATCGTTTGGAGCTCTAATAAGCTGAAATGTGACCTGATAAGCAAATAGATCGTTGATTTGAAGCTGTCTAGAGGTGTATCAGTTATTTAGTCACTAACACATGTGTTTGTTTTTTAATAGCTTTATGCGAGAACGTGCAATGCTCGTTCGGAGCCCGTTGCGCGGCGGGCGAGTGCATCTGCCCCAGCGACTGCACGGGCGCCGCGCGCGAGCCGGTCTGCGGCAGCAACATGCAGACCTACTACAACGAGTGTGAACTCCAAAAAGCCGCTTGCCAGCTCTCCCCCGCCAACACTCTTCACGTTATTTTCTATGGAGATTGCAAGGATAGGCTTGCCGTTGTACCGCCTATCGCAATGAGTACGTACGCATTAACTACTGAAAACTAATAAAACGCTTATAGTTTACCTGCCGTGCATCTTTATTAATTTTCCTAGTGGAATATGAAATTATTACTAACAAAAAACTAAATAGTACTTTAAGGTTTACTGAAATCTGGGTTGGTACAGTCAAAATATTTACCATAGACCGTCATCAACTCAGTTGTTAGCAGTTATTCCAATAAAGCGACCCATCCTCGATCAATTAACTAACTTTCCGCTTTATCGCTCGACTAACACGCAAATATTTGGGTGGGTAGCTACGACCGCGGTGACCACGACCGAGGCGGACGAAGGGTCGACGGATGCCTCGGGTGCGGCGGACCAGTTCGGCACGGCGGACCCGTCGGCTTGCCGCGACATCCGCTGCGACTTCGGCGCTAGCTGCGAGATCGGCGCTGACCAGTACCCGCGCTGCTCCTGCCTCTTCGAGTGTCCGCCGGACGACGAATACTTCCCCGTCTGCGCTTCCGACTTCAGACTTTACCCTAGTATGTGTGCGATGCGGAAAGAGGGTTGCCAAAAACAACTCGAGCTGCGGCTTCGACCACTTGATTTATGCAAAGGTTTGTCTATGCATGTTTAATTACAAACGATAAACTCGTAGTAACCATATAAATCCCGGATAAATCTAAGTAAATTAATAGTTGTTTAAGTAAATCTTGCTTTACAGGCATGGAGGTCCGGCCTTGCGGTAACAGTAAGGCTATGGTCGAGCCGACCACGGGGCTTGAGATAGATTGCGGTAATGGTCCGCACCGGCAAGATTGTCCGGCCGGCAGTTACTGCCATATTACTCTCACTGCAGCAAGGTGTTGTCCGAAAAGTAAGCATATTTGTAACTTTCGTTTAAAAAACTGTGGCACAAAAGTTTATAAATCGAAATTGAATTATCCAACTTTTTTTTATTGATTTCTGTTTCTTGGATAATTACACTTACCTATGAAATTACTCATTAAAAAGAATATTAAACTTATTTTATTTCGTTAAAACAAATAAAAGAGTACTACTAGTTTTCACGAAATGTCCGGTGTTTAGTAGCTTCATAAAAATGTTCACTTTAAAACACAATTTTCACGTAGAAACTTGTATTTATTGCTTTTCTGCATTTATATCTAGTGATTTGTCAGGGTATAAATACTTACGGCACCGGCGATGCGAGTAAATAGGGTACAATCACGCTAGCTGTTACCGCTTTGTACCTTTGCCCCGACTTATACATTCACGTGTTTTATTTGTTGACACCGCAAACACATGCGAGCTATTTGAGTTATTTTCATGACTTTATACAGACGACACGAAGCAGTATGAAGATAAGAAGGGGGGTTGTGCGGAGAGCGGGTTCGGGTGTTGCTCGGACGGCGTGACGGCGGCGGCGGGTCCTAACGAGGAGGGGTGTCCGATAACTGGGTCCAGTTGCGGCTGCAACCGTCTCGGATCGGTGTCGGACCGGTGCGACGAGAGCGGGCAGTGTGCGTGCCGGCCGGGAGTGGGCGGGCTGAAATGCGACCGCTGCGAGCCGGGCTACTGGGGGCTGCCGAGGATCGGCTCAGGACACACGGGATGTATACGTACGTATGATACATCAAATTAAATGAAACGGTTAAGGCTCGAATCTCTCGCTTGTGGTTTTTCGTTTGCTCTATACCGGAGATTGTTTTGGGTTGTCACAAAAGTCGATCCAGTGTTCGTTTTACGTATAAATTCTACTTAATATTATGAGTAATAAGTAACTATGTATGTCCGTCTATCTGTTAGTCCGCTTAAAATATGGAATATCATATGGAGTTAATTTGAGGTCCGGAAAAGGACAGTCACTCGTAAAGTTTAAAAAAAATGCAAATGATTTACAAAACTTATTCTCTTATTAGGAAGTAAAAGATGATTTTACCAAGCATTATTATAACCCGTAAGTGTAATAAAGCATTACTGGAATATTTTAAGAAACTCTTAATTCAAATTTTATTTATAATATTATGATCGCAATATCTCCATCAAAAGTGAAATCTTATTGCTAATACTTCCGGCGCAACTTTTGAGAAATAATTAATCAACGCCTTAAGCAACTGTCAAAGTAAGTAGATAAATAAGTTTCGAAATAATTATAAACTGAACGTATCAATTTAGTATATTTCTTGCGCATTAGATAAGCTGTAAGTATTTAAATTATATTGCAGTGTACAGAAATTTATTTTATCTTCATACAGCTTCAAAATTAGATAAAAAAGCTTTTATGTACCTACTTCAGAACAAGCGACGCGCGACGGCGTCCATTAGTAATCAATGCCGATATTAAAATATTTCCTAGATCATTGTGTATTACGAATTACGATCACGATCCCTAGTTATGACTTGGTAGACTTATATGTATAACTGTAAAGAAAGTACAACTTATAGATAACATTTAATAATATCGCGTGTAAGTCACTAGCTAAGTACCTTTGATTTGTGGCATCAAAACTTCTATGTCTATAAGCATATTTTTGAATTGGCGCAATAATATTGAGTACTATGTTAGGTATTTTAAGATAATTAGCACAATAACGTTCAGTTTAACGTTTAGTACTTAGCGTTTAACGTACAGCCACCGGCATAAATAAGTGATGATTTCTATATAATACCTCGTCGCATCTTGTTTGAAATGTCATACGAAATTGTGAACCGATTATTTAAAAGCGACAAGGTACAGAAATCATCACTTATTAGGCCGGTAACTGTACTTAGTGAGCACTTAAATGACCACACGTTTGTAAGAATTCTCTGTCAGTATAACATTTTAGAGTAAGTATATGATTGGTTTAGCATGTGGCTGCTCGGCCTTCGGCTCGGTACGCGAGGACTGCGAGCAGATGACGGGGCGGTGTGTGTGCCGCGCGGGCGTGCAGGGCCAGAAGTGCACCGTGTGCGCCGATCACCGCCGGCGCCTGGGACCCAACGGATGTGCTGACCGTGAGTAAAATAATTATCTACCTAATAATTATAATTGTAGCACGTGGAACATCGAGTTCGCGTTCGCGGCGTTAATTTTTATTTAAAGACTGTACACGATAAAATCCTGCCATACATAAAATATGGCGAATCTTTTAATAGAAAGTGAATTTTCAAAGCAGAACCGTTTCTAAATAATTTGTGGATATCAACATACAAATTAAAGATATAAACATACCATAACGTTAGTTGGTCTATGAATTTTCTGTCCACTGTCTTCTGGCAGTCTTTACAAAACTTTCCTGTTAAAAATATTTTTTAATGTTTAATTATATTAGTCAAAATATACCTGATGACATATTGATTTCACAATAGTAAACATTTTTCAGATTGTAATCAGATTAAGAAAGTTCTGAGGTTTTCTAACTTTGCTGAGTTCGGCTTTTTGACACTTTTTGGCTCTCCCATACAAAAACAACTTTCAGTGCTTGGAGTAGAAAGTCTTCCTGACTCCCAAATGTCGAAATGAGTTACAATAACTATTTTTTGGTAAGATAACGTTCTTATGCGTGTAAAACGGCTTTTAAAAATATAAGTACAATTGTGAAAAGTGGGATAGGAAGCCAGTAAAGATTGTCAAAAAACGCTGGACAAAAAATGAAATATACTATGGACTATATTCGGCGAAAACTCACACATACTCATGCATTACAACGAATAGCTACTATTATTATATAGTTTATGATATACTGGTTAATAAAAGTACAAAAATTACTTCAAAATGTGGATTCGGGAAAAAAATATTCCATGTCACCATGTCATGCATGGCCGGATTTTATCGTGTACAGTCTTTAAATAATAAAGCGTCCTAATCACAGCTCATTATGTTCTACTGTAATTTTGTATAGGTACTTACCTAAATACAAATAAGTATAAAAATAATGCCTTTCATGACTTTAATGTCAACTTGAAATTAATTGAATTTTATGTTTAATTAAATGGTATTATCATATGCGACTCAGTGCATGCCATACGAATACGAATAAATAAGTAAATAAATTACATACAAATTTTTTTCAAATTAACCTATACCAGAGGTTCCCAATGTTTTACAGTCCACGAAGCACTTGCAAGTGTAAAACTTTATTACGACGCCCTAACCTCATAGTTAGGTCATTCTTAGCTAGAGCGCAGCAAGAACAGACAAGAACACAGTTATAGAAGTTACATAGGGAACGGCTTTATCTCTCTCGGACGTTACCTAATTGTATTGTATTGTTGTGCAGCGGAGAGTGGCGGCGTAGCGCAGTCTTGTGCGGAGCTGTCGTGCTACTTCGGCGCCGTGTGCACGGAACGCACGGGCGGCGCGCTCTGTGAGTGTACCGCGGCGCCGTGTCCTGATAGCGATAATAACATGCTGGTAAGTGCACTAGAAACGGAAGAGGAAACGTGGAAGAGGAAGACCTCTAACGAGATGAGACGATGAAATAAACAATATTGCGGGTCCTGATTGGATGAAAATATCCCAGGACAGGGAAAACTGGCCATATTTGGAGGAGGCCTTCACCTGCGGAGGGGTTCCTGCCTTCCTGCAGATTAAAAAGTAAATACTTAAATAAATTAACAAAAAAAGGTTTATTAAGGAATATAGATGTATAAGTATAATAAACTAATTGTAAAATGCATGAATTGTTTGTAGGAAATAAAAGGCTTTTTTATTTTATTTTAAATTTATTAAGCACACTATCACACTCACATAGACTCAGTCCAAGATACACGTAAGCAGATAACCGTCTTCACAGCTTCGATGAATTTATGACATTACTGAATACATACATCACATTATCATTTTGGCATTTCGATCAGTGTTTCTATGGACAGACCTCCTGTGTCAGTAAAAAATGTAGACGAAGTTGCTTAGTAAGGATTATCTTAATTTATTTATTTTCCATGAATTAGTTTTCTTACAATATGAATAAAAATAAGATGTACTAGGAAGCTACATTTTTATAGTCTATTTAATATGGACCGAGATGCTCGTGTAGGTTTTATGATTCTGACATCAAACCTAGCTCAAAAGGACCCTCTTTAAATATTCTATTATGTCTAATCCACGTCCATTGTCCAACCTAACCAAAACTCGTGGAGCGATTCGTGTGAAAATTGGATTCATTATAACTTGTTACTTTCTTTACAATGAACATTATGATATAAATGTTACGATACGGAACGTATTTGGCTGCTCTCTAGAAAACTTGACAATAATAGGTAAGTAGTTCGTGTTGTTGCGGGAGTCGATATAATTATATAAGAGTGCATAAAAAGGGTAGGCACTTAGGTACATTTAATAAATGTCACTAGAGCAGGTACCCTATTAAACAGTTTTCTGAGATTGTTTTTAAAACGGAAACGTACAAACTTGTTCATTTGCCACTTAATATCGGGGTACGTGAGGTGGATTATTCACAAACTTTTAAAGCGCTTGTTTAAGAGCTCACGAAAACGCTGTTAAAACTTCATAACGCAAAACTACTTGAAGCAAATTTAATACCGAGTCAACCAACAGGTATGCGGCAGCGACGGCAAGACTTATGAATCGGAGTGTCACCTGAAATTGCAAGCGTGTCGCACGCAAGAGGACATTGTAGTACAAGCGTTCGGGCCGTGCAAGCTGTTGGAGGTGGCAGGCACGGCGGGCCCGCCGCGCCCCTCCTCGCCGATACAGTTTACGCAACAGGACGACGGCGCCGCTTCCAAATCCACAAGGCACCTGCTCAACCCTGACAAGTACAACAAGTATGATTGGCCGAAAAAAGAAACGCCTAGCGACTTCGATGGTGGCCTCATGGGACAAAAGTTTAAGGGTGAGTACTTTAGAAGTCTACTTATTTCTGTGTTTATCATGCACCTAGCTTTGGAACACTTATGACTTAGGTATATAGTCTCTCCAGTTTATGTCATACGATTAAAACATAATAGGTACAGATGTAGTGCGAAAAGATTTGCCTTCTTAATGTTACGGAAACGTACGAACGTGTCATGCTATTTCAGTCATCAACTCATCAGTCTCAGTACAAGATGTACTGACATTGACTGAACTAGCATGACAGATACGAACGTTTTCGGAAAATTAAGAAGGAAACTCTTTTCTCACTACATCTGTATTATGTATACGTAGGTAGGTATATGACGCCGACATAGATACAAAAAAAGTACAAATTCCGTTTTTTGCACAATAATAGACATGAAAATACATACAATTTTTTTTAAATATTTAACGTTATGATTGCTCTGAGCCTCCATTCCACTGCCTTTACATTTTTAATTAAGTATGAGCTGAAAGGATGTCGTACATACAGCTCATACTGCAGCATGTTAAATTAATATTAAAAGAAGTACTTAATGTCCAATTTATTATTCGCGTTATTATTCTAGAGGTATTTTTGTAGAATCGTCGATTTTTTTTTAAGAAGAATGTGTATTTTTGCTTTCGCACCTTTCTAGGTAATTCTGTTTAAATAATTATTTAACTGTCACTCGAACACAATAGTATTCAATTGTGTCTGACTTTAATTTTTTCGAAATTATTTCCTTTATTACATTAAAATTGAAATTTTATTTTCATATTTACGAGCATACCACAATCATCGAACGTACATTAATGAATGTAATTTTGTCTCCGCTCTGATTAATATCAGTAGTTTTATATAATTACTACCAACACACAAAGGAAACAATTATAAAAGTATGTGATATCGTATTTAAGTAATTGCTATTTAAAATAATTGTTTTCTGACATAATAAAGTTAGATTTCTGAAATATTTGTTGGCAGAACTTTACGTTTTTAATTTAAAAATGACAAATATACAGAATATACACCACCTATAAGGAAAATGTCAATTAGGTCAAATTTCTGAGGTTTTATAATTCATTTTATATTGAAAAAAAATTTGACGCAGGCTATCTCAGGACCAAGGCTATCTCACTTTATTATTACAACACAATGGTGCTTGCTGTACAATTGTACATTATTAAATTATTATAGTATTCTTTGACTATAGTACCAATTTGGGGAACTGTATGTATGTACACAAATATGTATGTATTGGGTTGGTAAGAAAGTAATGAGCGAATCATAACCAATATTGTAATTTTTATTTAATTTATTGTTTTAATCATTTATCAAAAATATAACGGCCTTCGTTATCTACTACTTGTCTCCATCGTTCTGGTAAAGAATGAATAGCATCGGCGAAGAAGTTTTTAGGTTTAGATTCAAAAAACTCAGCTATGTACTGTCGTAGATGGGCTTGATCATCGAATTTTTTTTCATTCAAGGCATTGCTTAGCGATCTGAACAATGCGTAATCCGTAGGTGCCAAGTCTGGAGAGTACGGTAGATGAGGTATCACTTTCCAACCTAGCTCCAATAGCTTTAGCCGAGTCACTTTTGCAATGTGTGGGCGAGCATTGTCGTGTAAGAAAAAAAACTTTAGCATGCTGTGGACGATTCTCACAGATTTTTTGGTTTAAATTTTCAAGCTGATTACAGTATACTGATGCGGTAACAGTCATTCCACTTGGTAGGAGTGCCCAGTGAATAATACCATGAATATCCCACCAAACGGACAGCATAACTTTTTTCGGGTGAGGCTCTGTTTTTGGTGCCTCTATTCCTTTTTCGTTTGGAGCTAGCCACTGACGTTTGCGTGTGTGATTTATATATAAGACCCATTTTTCATCTCCAGTGATAAGATGGTCCAACCAGTTGAATGTGCGGCGAAAAGACAGAAGTTGTATGCAGATATCGGCACGGCGGTTTAGTTGATTTCTATCAAGTTCGTGCGGTATCCAAACACTGTATTTGTAGTTTTTTTCCAACTCGTGTAAATGTGTTTCTATGGTGACATGAGAGCAGCCTAACTCGGTAGCAAGAGTACGACTAGTTAGCCTCGGATCTCCTTCAATTAAGGTTTTTAATTTTACATCAATCTTCACCGGTCGACCAGACTTAGGTTGATCTGATAATGAAAAGTCGCCACTACGAAACCGCTGGAACCATCGTTTCGCCGTGGCCTCAGACACAACTTCAGGAGCAACACGCTGACATATATTACGCATTGCTTCGGCGGCTGAATGGCCAGACTGAAATTCATATAGTAAGCAATGCCTTACATGCACTTTTAATTCGTCCATTTTCTTCCTTATATTAGCTCGGCGACAGCTAGTGAATGACTGACGAGAAACTGTGCGACTCGCCCTTTATATACTTTCGACCATAGAAGATTCTAGAACTCTCTCAAAAATTTTATGTGGAATTCAATCGATCGCTCATTACTTTCTTACCAACCCAATATAATAGGCACCTGTGGCATAAGGTGTTCCAATTTTATACAGACGATACCTATAGACAATATTTAAGAGCATCTTATCGTAATCAGAAAAAAATCTAAGAAATATTTTAGTGTGTGTTTAACTTATTTTGACCGAATGACCCGATGGTCAGGTTCCGTTCGTAGCTACTGCTTTTTTATAAGTAACTTTTGCTAGTTATCTGCTACGCTTTTAATGCGTAGCACTTGCTAACACCAAATGTGTTAAAATCTCGACTGTACTACTCTACTGGACTGCTGAATGCTTAAAATAATTACAATATCTGATTGGCGTAGACTGTTGGCCCCTTAGCGAACGATATTATAGGTACCTTTGTTTAAACTCTTCTACCGTGTCGTGATGGTTTTCACTCAAGAAGCGCTCATTTCTTGTTAGAAGTAGGATTACCTGTTATAAATCGGTGTACGCTGGCAATAGTTAATAGCATTTTGAAGAGAATATTTGTCTAATCTTACTAATTTGATACGGCGAAGAGTACTAATTACAAAATAAATTTACGTGCTCAGTTTACAATATTAAAACTGTTAACTGGAATTCAGAATTGTCTAGCGCTGCCAAGTTACAAAACTCGCGTGATAACGAAGTCCTCGTTAGTTTTAGTCAACTTTAGACTAAAACTGGACCTGTTACTACTGTGAAGTTGAGGGTTTTCCAAATCTGAGGTCTCGTTTACGAAAGGTTCCTTCACCGTCCGTTAATGTTTGACTGAAAACTTATTTAGAATGAGAATGTTTGTGAATTATAATATTGCTGTATATGTATATATTATAATATTGCTGTAATATAATTTGCAATAGACTATTTTGTGTATTAAAATTTGTTCCGACAAAATTGGTTTTCTAGAAGACGATTACGTTTTAATAGAAGTAGAAAATCAGATTTTTGATACAAGTGGATTGGGGATCTGGTTTTAGCTTCACGGTGTCTGACAACGTTTTAATAACGATTAAAAAAGTATTAAAAGATATTAATTATTCATTAAAACATTTATTCAGTATTTACGATACCTGTACCAAAAGGCAACATTAAATTGAATGTTAGGTGCACAAACAGCGACCACGGCGACGGTGGGCGCGGTTGGCGCGCTGCTGGGCGACCTGTGCGCCGACGACGCA